>NC_052357.1:87707108-87716959 GCF_009727055.1 Benincasa hispida
TTATTAGAATGCGATGTTGAACCTGGTTATGCTCTTCGTTTTGGCTCGCCCCCACGTGTGTCATACGGGCAGCCAACTTCGGTTGCGTTCCATATTCAACTCAACTCTTGTCTTACTTAATTTGGCTTGATTTTGTGCCAGACAAAGGAGTTGTGCTTATGCGTTGATCCTGGTGACTTACTTTCGTTTTGGCTTGCCCCCACGTGTGTCATGCGGACATCCAAGTACGGGTAAGTGCCTTTCACAACTTAACTCTTATCAACATGGGTTTCCCCATTGCTTTGACAGTGGAGTTGATATTCCAATTTTCTTTTTAATAGCATCGCAATGTAATGAACATATTTCTCCGGGACCGCTGCCACCCCCAAACTTAGAGGTTGGCAGCCTCTCGTTGCAAAGCTAAAGACAAACTTAACAGGAATGCAATGGCAAATGTTTGAACAAAGATTTGCACATAATAAAACTTAGATTGTCAAAATTTGAAGAAGCTATTAAAAGTAAGGGGAGCCTTGCGATGCTTAGTTGACGGATGTAGTGAATTATACGTACCATCATAGATGCATCACAAAGGAAAGCAATTGGACAAAGAGAATTTCAAAAGGATAATGCATAAACGATAACAAGAAAAGGACCTTGATAGAACACACTTGCGACCATGTTTTATACTTCATGCGGTTGAAGCCATGCATTGAAGGATGGAGGGAATTCTTCCATTGTACTGCGCACCAAGGAGAGTTATTGTCGCATCTATAAGGAGTACACGCACCACATCCAAAATAGCAGCCACATATCCAAAATAACAATAAAAATAAACTAACTAGGAAATCAAGGTAAAGATAGAGTAAAAAACGTCCCTGGGGAAATTGGAGTGTTGTCACCACAAGGAGTCTTCCATGCAGATGATTGCTCTCAACTGCTTAGGTCAAGAAGCTCATCCTGACCATTAGAACTTCTGGCAATTATTGGGCGCATGTTGGCCACCATGTGCTTAGAATTACCTTAAGCTCACGCGACTGATTGCCCTTCTATTTGGGGTCAATACTGGCTTTCGACGCATCGCCTACACTTCAATATTGTTTGCAACTTGGTCGCACAAGCTACAATGTTTCCCAAGGTAAAAAGGTTACCTACAAAAACACAAAACTCAACAAACAATTAGCTGCCAAGTCCTCGACAACGGCGCCAAAAACTGATGACTAAAATTAGGCGAATGCAATATGCGATGCATGTCTTAAGTTATGCGTTAGTTCTCATGCATCGGTGGTCATGCATTGGAATGGAAAATATGTGTTGATCTCTTATGCAATGACCATGCGTTCCTGTCACAAGTTTTCTTGCGCTCTGGCCAAGTATAACGAGAACGCAAGTTTCTCGAATGATCCGAGGTCGAACTCAGGGACTTGTAGCTAAAGGGTATGTGGTGATGTGTTTGCAGCGAATAAATAAAAGAATGATGGGGGTGATAAGCTAAGCACTACTCCTACTCCTAACTAACAGACAAAGCAGTGGAAGTGTGAATGAGAGGTAGAGACACGGCAACGGTTGACGCATAGTAAAATGCATAGAAAAAATAGATAAAATGGTGAAGATATCTTCATCGCAACCCTAAGCTTGACTGCAAGGGTAACCCCAGTCAATGCAAGCTATGCGATCATGCTACACACACTTATGCCTAATTCTATGACGCATGCGGTATATATGTGATAGTGTCGAGAGGCCTTATTCCTAAGTCTCTATTCCTTCTCATGTGCTCCCACATATAAACAAGATGACCATATACCACCATATTCTACTTTTGGACGCATGCAATATCCTATCCGTAGGGTGCATACGCTGTGTAATAGTAAACGGAGCTTATTCCTAAGATCCCCATTCTTGCTTATGCGATTCAATCCGCTCTCTCGAGTCTTAGATTTGGGTTTTAGACTACTTTCCCGAGTATGCCTAAATGATGAATAATGCGCTCATAAGACAAGGTAATCACATAACCTGGCTGACATAATATTATTCCTATCTCTAGTGAACACTTGCTTACATTGCTTAATGCGACCAACCACTTACCCTCCCGGGCAGTTAGTTGTTGTTGATTCTACTCATAGAAAAGCATTGCATCCGCTTATAGACAAGCATTGCTACAACTTCACACTAAGCAAATAAGGTTTTCTCACAACACTCACGCAATGCACACGTCCTAGTGGTTTGCTACATGCTTCATATCTCTATGCCGCATGATTAAGTATACGATACTCTAGCTACAAAGATAGATAATTGAATCCATAATAACACATAATATTGGGTTAGCCGAGATTCTTAATGTTGATCGACGCAAACTCGTTTTCGCATGAATTCCTAACATAATCGCCGTATATTTTACTTAACAGCTCTCATAATTCTAAATAAAAGGCCTATAATGATGTGCATTTCTGCCTGTCATCACAGATATTCAAATCTTCATCCCTTTATTTATGAAATTAAAAACAAACAAACAAACAAAACATAAATCATTGACGTGATGTGTGTGTCCTAACTTAAAATTTCAAACGCTCTCAAATATTATTCAAAATCTCAGTAACAATCTGGCAATCTTTAAGTGATTGCTACTGTCTCCGCCAAAACCTCCGACGACACCAAAAGGCTAGGGTATTTATTCGTAGCTTCTAGTCGCTTGTATCCCTTTCTACTGTTTCCTCAGTTAGCCACAAACCAGTCATCAGATTAAAATCATCTTCGGTGAATGTTACCTTCTTCCTCAATATGTTGAAGCTTATAACATTTGGGTTATCATCTTGAACATCCCTTAACAAAAAAACGGTGAAATAGCTGCCCATTAAACACAAGGTCCACGTCCAGCAGTGGACCAAAGCATGTTTTCCTAAACATGTCCATCTAATATTTGGTAAGCTTCTTCTTGATCAGGTCATTCATTTTATGGACCATGCAATAGACAATAGTAGGAAAATATTTATCAACAGAGACTGAATGCGTCATCTTAGCAAACTATAACAAACATATACAACATGTAAGTATGCGATCGTTTTATAAAAGTTAGGCGATCATTTCATAAAATTTGGGTGATCGTTTATAAAAGTTGATTGGTCCTTTAACAAATATTAAACAATATTTTTATATCATTTAGGTGATCTTTTTATAGTTTGTGATTAATCGTTTAATAAAAGTTAGGTGATCGTTTAAAAAACAACATGGGATCAATTTCGATGAGCTATACGAACCCAAAACCCTGATGCTCAAAAGAACAAAAAAGTCAACATGCATTAAAGGATAAGAACAACATAGTTTAGGTCACAAGAACAGTGGAAAATGGGAAGAAACAACCGACAAAAACGTGATGAAACACGCTCGGAGGAAGATCAAGGACGATGAGAGACATTGAGAGAAAACATAGAGACAACCACACAATGAGAGAGAAAATGAAGAGAATGTGAACAATCTCTTAGTAAAGTAATTGAAAAGGCACATGTCTTCCATGTTTTAATATTGAGGGTAAACTTAGTATTTCATATAGGAAAAAGTGTTGGGGTTGATGCCCTAAATCTCGTAGAGTCTTATAGTTTGTAAGCATTGTATGAACAAACATTTCTGTAATTAATAATATTTGATATGTTATTCACTTTGTCTATGAAATATATGATATTTTAGTTTTGCATTAACCACAAACCAATAAACTAACATCCAAGGTTATCGTTGTAACTTAAACATGTATGTGGAGACATACAGGCAGACCATGTTTAAGTGATAACGTAAAAAGTCTGTAGTATATGGATAAGGTTGGGTACCTTATCCTGGTGATGCTGCGAGTATGACCCACTTTGTAGGTGTTACAAATTTTGTAAAGTACTACAAATGATTTAATCCTGATCATTCATGTATTAGACATGCGAGTGGGGATATTCTATACAAAACAGTTTGTATAAGACCAGACCAAAAAATGTTTAGTCTAATTATATAACGTCGTTCATAATAGAGACTTTAATTTCACTAAGATGACCATAGGTAACATGACCTTAATCCTGAGTAAGTTGTGAACTCTACCTATGAGAGTGATCCTTTGATTTGTATGGGTGAGAATGGCCAGATCTCCGACTCAACAGGCCTACCATTTTGGGGATTCGTCTGATTGAGGAGCTGAAAACTCAGCTACACAAGATGGAATTCACTCCTTCCTCGAAGTAGGGGCAAGTAGATAAATTGCTCCCTAAAGAACTGATTCCGGATCTTTAACAATGTAGCGCCACACGCCAGAGAAGGGTTTAGTCATAACGGGACTATGATATATTGTTAATTAGAGGAATCAGTGGTACTTAAGGAGTTAGATGTAACTACGGGGGCAAAATGGTTTTTTGGCTTAGCTATACTTAGGAGCAATTTGTGAAGGGTCATCGTACTATTGATTGGTTATATCCAATGGACACAGAAATATATTTGTAGTGCGAAGAGTGCAACTGTCGGTCTTTAGTGGAGTGCTCGACAGTTAACGGATGGTGGATAATGTGATTAAAGAGTTTAATTAGTTATTCACGTACCATTGGAGCTTCAAGCTACAGGTCCATAAGGTCCCCTTTGTAGCTCAAAGGATTTAAGTTGAGAATCAGTTTTTGAGTTAATTTGAAATGTTCAAATTAATAAGAGTGAATTTAATTATATATGATATAATTGACATAATGTATATGATACATTATAGTTTGTTTGGAGAAATAAATATTTGAATATGATTCAAATATAGTTTTTATGAATGAGATTCATAGTTGTTAAATTTAATATAAATATGATTTATATTAAAATGCCATAAAATAGAGAAAAATAACTATGGTTTATATATTATATATGATGCAACATTAAAACTATAGGTTATAAATATAATATGATAAGTTGGTTATCATATTCATTTATAACTATTAATTATTTGATAGTTAATTCCCTTTTTCTCTCTAACCACCCTTAGTGGGAAGTTAATTGGTTTCGTGGCTTTTGGAATAAAATAAAATATGATTTTATGATTCAGTAGACAAGCATTCACGTTTTGAAAGAATACACGATTTGCTTGGAAAGTCTAAGTGATAGACTTGATCGCCTAAATGATTGAGGCTGTCTTGCTACGCGATAGCTTTGCCTCCCCTCGATCGTCTTCTTCCTCCAACTCCAAAAACACCCTCCTAACCAAAATAGTCAGAGCCCATCACTCCTGGGTTCTTACACCAAGAATACCAAGGTAACTAAGTGGTAGTGTCCTCCTTTGGTTCGAGTTTGGTTACTACTTGCTCGAGGATTGTTCATGCTTGTTCGACGCGTTCGTGAACGAGTTAGTTCGAGGGATTTGCTTGAAGAAAAGTTCTTCAAAGGTATAATCTCTAAACCTTGTTTCTTAATTCAAAAGCATGTTGTAATTTATGTTTTATGCATAATCTGTTCTGTATTGTTGTAAATGTTTATGTTCAATCGAAATGAGATTTGGACGATCCACTTCCGCTTAAAGGTTCTCTGTAAATTCGAGAGTTCCTTCAAAAAGGTCATTGGCAAGCAAGTTTCTAGAAAGAGGTTAGTCATAGAAAAGTTTTTGGGTTTTGTGTCATTTTGTGAAATTTTCCAAGACTGAATGATTTTGTTTGGGTCCAACAGATGGATGAACTTATTTGAGGGGCCCAAATGAAAAATGGCCCAAGATTAAAAAACAAATGAGAAGTGGCCTTCTGCTTACGTCATTACTGTGTGAAATTACCAACTTGACCCTAGATGTGTGAAAGGGCCTGCTGCTCAAAGTCATTCTCGCTCCATTGCACTCCTCGATTCTCGCTATCGCTCACTAATATCGCTCTCACTCCCCATCATGTTTCTCGTTCTCGCTTTCACATATTGACTCTCCCTATCGCTCCCCATCATGCTTCCTGATTCTCACCCTCGCTCCCGACATACTCCTCGATTATCGCTCTCGCTCCACCATCATGTTCCCAGATTCTCGCTCTCGCTCGCTGATTCTCATTCCCCAATTCTTGCTCTCGCTCCTCATTGCAATGGAAGAAGAAGATAAACGCATAACCAACCTAATGTGAAAATGAAGGTGAATGTAGATGAAGACAAATACAAATGATGCAAATGTGAAGATGAAAACGAATGCAAACGAAGAAGAACCAACTAAAAGAGGAAGAAGAGAAACGAAGAAAAAACACAGAAAAAAGGAAGAATAAATGACGAACAAGAAATGCAAAAAAATAAAAATAATAAAAAAGCTGAAAAATTAAGAAGTACGAATAAAAAAGGAAGAATGAAGAAGGGTCAAAGTAACATGGTGATGATATCAGTAAAAGGTCAAATATTGTTGGTTTTTATATTTGAGAAATTTGTACGGATGGCCCATTTTGGGGGGCCCAACTAAAAAATAACCCACATTGGAGGAATCACTAAAATTTGGCCTTTTGTTTACGTCAGCCACCTGTAAAATTACCCAATCCTCGAAGATATGCACAATTAGCCCCCCCGACATCCCAGTCTCGATTCCCAATCTCATTCCCCATTCTTGATTCTTGTTTTCTGATCCCAATCCACGTCATAATGCACACTTCCTGATCCATTCCTATTCCTAATACTCTCTCCCGTTTTCAATCCTCTTTATCGATCACGATGTTGATTCCCATTCCCATTGGAAATTAATGTAGTGTACGAAACTAACAAAGCACGCAATCATATCAAATCAATTTAATGAAACTTGCTTAAGAAGCATCGTTCAAAATTCAAAGAACACAAAATATTTTGTTTGATATCTATTTCTAATAAAGAATTATTATGTCCAAATTTTTTGAAGAACCCATATGTCCAACTGAATGACGCTTAGCATCCCCAACAAACAAAGAATCAATATTATATTAAATAACTAAATATAAGTTGCTGGACACAAGTAAGTAAATGCAGAACTTCATATACTTTATTTCGTACTTATTCTTTTTTCAAATATAAGACATATCACATTTTATAGGATGTAAATGGTGTACATGACCTGTTATTAATAAAAACAAGCATGTGTCAAGGAAATGTAACAATATAAACGACCACTAACAAGATGAAATATGGGAACAGGTAAGGAATGGAGGAGGTATAGGAACAAGGCCGAGATCGAGTAACGGGGACGATGAACAGAACTGGGAATGGGAGCGAGGAACGAGATTGAGTAATAGAAGTGAGGAACGAGAGCGATATAAGTGATCGAGAAAATGATATAATTGAATTGATTCTCATGGTCTATTTTTTTATATTATTTTGAAGGATGAATACAAAGAAGTTATTCATTTGACATGATGGAAAATGGAGTGACAGTAAACAATGCTATGAGAGAGGTCGTTTGAAGGGCATCGTGGTGTCGAGGGCATTGAGGTAGGCTGATTTGTTGGGATTGGTGTCCTAATTTTCCTAGAGTCTCGTAGTTTTTTTTTTTTTTTTTAAAAATGATAAAAGCATAGAGCTTTTAATGAAGCAAATCTAGAGACATTGAAAATTAATAGATGTATTTAGAAAAATTTAAAAATCAGAAACATTATTTCGTATCCGTAATAGTGCGAAAAAAAGGAAGGCCCACATACCCGGAATACGAACTAAGCTAGAACATGTGAACTAAGCCCAGGGGATGATCGAGGATTGAAGGTCTGGAATTGTGGACACAGGGTGGAGGCATATTGGAGGGTATTAGCTTGCCTTGAATCTTCCTCTGTTGACTGGAAGAGATACCCGAAAGGCATCGCAGGAGTTTTTCCAGCAAGTTTGAAAGCCTTTAAGCATTCCCCGGTGCTTATGCACCTTCTAAAAGTCTCTGTCCCTGTATCGTAAAACTATTACGTGCTGGATAGTCACCCATCACACGGCTCTCAAACCCAACCCGTGGTGGATCCCGGATAGTTACAACATCGAGGTCGATGTAACCAAGTGTGACTTAGAAAGCACCTAGCAGCAACCTAACGTTCGCTATTTCGATTTTGCTAGTCCTTGGGAACAGCGTAGCGACGGATAATTAAGAATCAGAATAGGTCCAGTCCAGGTGTCTTAACAACAAGCCGTTGGGCGTGACCTTCTCCTTGTTGAATGTATATCCTTTTGGTTTGGAATACCTCTTTCTTCTCTCTATCGTCCACATTGGCATCTTTCTGTTCAACTCCCATGCTTTCTATTGGTCAAGAACCAAGATTCGGGATAGCGAAAAACTCGCTACTTGCCCTCCTTAAACAAAATTTTCTTTTTACTGTATCACATCGCGTCTTGCTTCAGGATGATCAGTCTACCCCTTATTTTGACTCTTATCTCTAACCTTTTTTCTTTGCCTAAGTAAAGAAAAGAGTTGCTTTCATTACAGAAAGAAGACTGAAAACCCTAAAAGAGTGCTTAGTCCTTTAGGTTTTTATCCCGATTGCTTCCCAGAGGGAGTAGGAAAGGTAGCGGTTCGACTTCTAATATGCTAAAAGGCTTTCTTTAATCACCTACGCTCAAGGGGAAATCCTTGAATTACTCCCGTAAGAGTAGAGGCAGAGAATGAATTTCCGTAGGGTTAAAGAGATCAGTCCTAGCTGCTTTCGTTCGTGAACTCTCAACTGGGAAATTGTTAAGAGAAAAGAAGTATCAACGAGATCGGTAGTATATTCGTTATAAAAAGATTCTGATTCATTCCCTTCAGCTCAAGAAATAATATACTTAACTAACGCATTAGTTCCGTTGCTTGATGTGAGTATTGAACAGGGTATGATAATTCGAGAGAAAATTCAGATGCCAGGGTGGATCCTACTCCGTATTTACCAGCGAAAAGGGGCACCCAGATATAGATATGCAATTTCCTTTGCTTGTCACGAGCTGGATTTAAACCAACTTCTTGTAGCGAAAGACAGTCCCAGCGAACTACCTTTCATTCTGATCGTGACTGGAAAAAGAAAGAAGAGAAAGAAGCGACTCTCCGGTCGTTCCCTTTTTCTTATTTCACCTATTTTCCCTTGATTCTGTTACAAGGATGAATGAAACTTCTCGTACGAATTAGCTCATTGATTCTTCCTCTTTCTCTTTCTTCGATAATTACATATCTTAAGCTCCTCCCCCTATTGGTCGAGCGGCTTCGCTCCTCGTAAACTAGTCCGAACGAATGCTTAGTTTGCCTTTCTGAACAAGGGGAAAGAACTGCAACTCAATCATTTCTTATTCTTCCTCTTTCTCTTTCTTCGGAAATTGAAGATTGAAAGGAAACCCAATTGAACATCTTTAGCTCGTAAACTCTTTCTCTTATTACCGCAATTTTCTCATTCTCAGGGGGTCAGATGAAATGGAACAACTCATTCTCCCTATTTGGAGAGCCTGCTTTCACTCCTCCATAAACCTTGATTCTTCCTCTTTCTGTTACTTTTACCTTTATCTCTTTCTGATTCCTATTTTACCTTTTTCTTCTGAAACATTCCTATAAAGCTCATTTACTTATCCCTCTCGGTAAAGCTGCTTCGCTAGTCTTTACCTCTTCTAAAGTAATATCTTTACCTCTTCTCAAGTAATAAAAGACAGGGTCGAGCGGAGAACTGAGAATTGATTCACAGCGGACGGATGAAGAAAAGAGAGAAAGAAGCTACTCCTCGGCCTTGATGATGAATTTACCTTTCTCTTCTATTCTGGTATTTCATCCATCGGTTGTTCAATCAGTCATTCCCTGTATCAGATGAAATTCTCAACTTCTGACACTTATCGTACTTATTCCAACTAGCAACTCAATCATTTCTTCTTTCACAAGGAATGCAACTTGATCTTGACCTCAGATTCATGAAACTGATCATTTCTTCTCCTCTCCCTATTGGTTGGTCGTTCCCTGCAACTCAAATCATTGA
>NC_052357.1:87717059-87719714 GCF_009727055.1 Benincasa hispida
ATCCTAACCATTCATGTAGAGACGTGCAAGCGGGGGTGTCCTATACAAAGAGTTTGTATAAGACCGGACCACGAGATGACTAGACTCTGTATATAATGCCGTTGATACTAGAGACTTACATCTCATCTAAATGACCATAGGTGACACAACCTCAATCCTGAGTGTTTTGGAATTCCTGTCTTTGAGAGCGGTCCTTTGATTAGTATGAGTGAGAGTGGCCAGATTGCCAAGTCAACATGCCTACCTTTTTGGGGACTTGTCTGATTTGGGATCTGGGAACTTAATACACAAGATGGAATTCACTTCTTTCCTGAAGTAGGGATAAGTAGAGAGATTGCTCCATTAAGGACTGATGATGGGGCTTGAACATAGTGGCCACAGATTCTCTTTCGAAGAGAGGACTCGATCATAGTAGAACTATGACTTATGTTCATTAGAGGGGTCAATGGTACTTAAAAAGTTAGATGTAACTACAGGGACATAACGGTTATTGGCCGAGCTGTACTTACAAGCGATTTGTAAAGGGTTGTTGCACTATTGATTGGTTAAGATGGACACATAATATATTTGTGGTAAGGAGAGTTCAGCAATCGGTCTTTAGTGGAGTGCCTGACAGTTAACGTATGATGGATCCCGTGACTAAAGAGTTTAGCCAGTTATTCACGTACCGTTGGAGCTTCGAACTACAAGTCCATAAGAGCCCCTTGGTAGCTCAATGGATTCAGTTGAGGATCAATTCTTGGTGTTGATTTGAAATGTTCAAATTGACAAGAGGTAATTCGATTATATATGATATGATCGGTATGATGTATGAGATACATCTAGTGGAGGATTAATGTAAATAAGATTTACATTAAGTACCATGGAAGAGAAAAAGAGCTATAGTTTATATGTTTCATTAGATGAAATATTAAAACTATAGGTTATAAATATAATATAGTAAGTTAGTTATCATTTATATTTATAATAATATTAATTATTGGATAATTAACTGTTTTTCTCTAATAACCAGTTGAGTGGGAGGTTATTGGTGGTTTCATGGTAACCGTGAGATAAAAGGAAAAATGTTTTCCTAATTTTAGTAAGAAATGAAAAAGCAATTTTTTGAGATTTCCAATCTCAGAATTACTCACGGGAAGTTGACAAGTAAATTGGATTTACTAAGCGACAGCTTGGATTAGGAAAATGATTGTGAAGTGTTAGTAGGCGATAGACACTCAGCTAAGTGATGAGCTAAACGATCGCATAGCTTTTGCTAGACGATCGCTTAGCTTTTCCTAAACGATTGGGCATCGACCTATACGATAGGTTCTTCCATCTCCCACTTGCTCAATCATTTACACGATTGTGTGTCCTCCAGTCTTCTGCCTCAAACCAAGTCCACACAGAGCCCACCCTTTGGATTCTCACACCGAGAATACCAAGGTAGCGTTATTGGTGGTGTCATACTCAATTCGACATTGTCGAGGTTCTATGGAGGCCATTCATGTTGTTCGGGGTGTTCGTGACTAAGACGATCACTTAGTTCGAGTGCGTGGTGTTCGTGCAGTGTAGCGGTCGCATTGGAAAAGTGTTCGAGGTTGCTATGTTGCTGTGATCGAGCATTTGTGATCAAGGATCTTGGGAATGAGTCTGCAAAAGTGTGTAGTGTTTGTCCTTGATCTTTTGTATATCATCTGTAATTTTTGTAATTAATGCATAACTGTATGTTTTTGTTTCTGATTGTAATTGTAAAGTTCATATATAATTGTAATTTGGAATGATCTTTCCGCTGCTCATAGAAATCCTCATGTTCGATTTTCTTCAGGTAGATCCTGACCATTCATGTGGAGACATGCGAGCAGGGTGTCCTATACAAAGAGTTTGTATAAGATCGGACCACGAGATGACTAGTATCTTTATATAACATCGTTGATACTTAAGACTTACATCTTACCTAAACGACCATAGGTGACACGACCTCAATCCTGAGTGTTTTAGGAACTCCTGCCTTTGAGGTCGGTCCTTTGATTAATATGGGTGAGAGTGACCAAATTGCCAATCCTGAGTGACCAAATTTTGTCTTATTTGGGAGCTGGGAACTCAGTTACACAAGATGAAATTCACTCCTTCCCCGAAACAGGAGTAAATATATAGATTGCTCTTTTAAGAGCTAATTCCGGGTCTTAAACATAGTGGCCACAACTTCTCTTTGGAAGAGAGGATTCAGTCATAGTAGAACTATGACTTATGTTAATTAGAGGGATCAGTGGTACTTAAGGAGTTAAATGTAACTATAGGGGCATAATGATGATTGGCCTAGCTGTACTTACGAGCAATCTGTGAAGGGTTATCACACTATTGATTGGTTGATATGGACACAAAATATATATGTAGTAAGGAAAGTGCATCTGTCCGTCTTTAATGGATTGCCCGACAGTTAATGGTGGATCCCGTGACTAAAGAGTTTAGTTAGTTATTCACATACCGTAAAAAGCTTAAAGCTACAGGTCCATAAGGTCCCCTTGGTAGCTCAATGGATTCAAAATCAGTTCTTGGTGTTGATTTTAAATGTTCAAATTAACAAGAGGAAATTTGATTATATATAATATTATCGGTGTGATGTATGAGATACATCAAGTGGAGGATTAATGTAAATGAGATTTACATTAAGTA
>NC_052357.1:87722127-87773250 GCF_009727055.1 Benincasa hispida
TCATGGAAATAAGAAAGAAGAACATGGATTATATATGTTTCATGAGATAGAAATATTAAAAACTTATATTTATAAATATATATGGTAAGTTGGTTATCGTATATATTTATGAAAATATTATTATGGATAAATATATCTTTAAAATCTCTAATAACCAATTGAGTGGGGAGGTTATTGTGGTTCATGGGTAACCGTGAGATAAAAGGCAAAAATGTTTCACTTAAATTAAGGAAATTTTCAATTGTTTCCATCTCTCAAGAAGGAACTCAAGCGCATCGCTGTCAAGTGAGAATGTTTTTCACTAAACGATAGCTAAAAGAGAGACTAACATGATCGTGGAGTAATACTCATATGATAGTTACTCAATTTGGTATAGCAATAAAACAATCGCAGGGATTTTCTTATACGATAGCTTGCCTTCCTTCTAAATGATTGAGCATTCGTCTATACAATAGACTTTTGTGCATCTCCCAACTGCTCATATCATCTACACGAATTGTTACTTCCTTCGGTTTCTTTCCTTCTAGCGTCCAACATAGAGCCTTACACTTTCTGGTATTGTTACACAAGAATACCAGTAGCCATTGTGTTGGGTGTCTCGCTCAACTCGATTGAGTTTGAGAGTTTTGAAGGTCATTCATTGGTTCATGAATCTTGGAGATCGTTTTGAGTTTGCGTGTTTGCTGATTGATCGTGCTTGTTGCGGCGTAGTGTCCTCGAGGCATCTTGATGTGTTGCGTGTCTTGGAGACTGAATGATGTGTTCCTGTGGAGTTTGAAGAATGATTTTCAAAGGTATGTAAGCTGCGTAATATTCGTATTGTGCATATGGACCAGTTAGGTTTTCATTTCTTGAGTGTTAATTCTGTATGTTCAATTATCGAATGAATTTGGAACGATCATTCCGCTGCTCTGGAAATCCCCATGTCTAATTTTCCTTCAATTGGTATCAGAGCCAGGTTGTTTCTGAGTATATTCCAAATTTCACTTCCGTTTGAATATCTTCATTTTGCAGTCGATGGTGGGCTTTCTGCATTTGCGTATTAATGTTAAATGCATTTTGTGGATGGCGTTGATTGAAACGTTTACGAGTTAATTGCCTCTGTTTAAAACTTTCTCTTTTATTACAAGTGTTAATTTGTAAGGCCCCTGCTGTTTTTTGGCATAATAACATGTAATCGATCATCTGTAACTAAAGTGTTTTGAGTTTTTCAAAGCATTCTTGATGAAGTTTTGAAGCATGGAGATGCAGTTCTTAGTGAGGAAAAAGGAACGGAAAGGACCAAAAGTTTGGTCGTGTCGTTTGTAGCCTCAGGTAAACGATCGTTGTGGGATTTTTGGCTTAACGATCATTGTAGATCTTTCTATCGCGATCGTTGTAGTGTTTACTTAAACGCATGGGGTAAAGTGTTTGGCTTCTATCGAGCATAGCCCATTGTTTGCGCAATCCATGGACACTAGAGGTAAAGATCGTGTAGTGTTTACTAAACGATGGGGTAAAGTGTTTGCTCTATCGCATAGCATTGTTTGCGCAATCACATGGACACTAGAGGTAAATGATCGAGTGGAAGCATTTGATGCTCATCGTTTAATAAAAGACGCGCACACTAAACGATCGTGTAGTTAGCATGCCTCATCACATAGTTACTGACCACACGATCGCGCAGTATACAATACTTAGGTGCTCACTTAGTGATCATTTAGACGATTGTGCTTCATCGCATCGTTGTCATTTAGACGGTCGTTTAAGGTTTGTGTTATCCATTGTGTGTTTCACGACCGCGTACCTTATCCTTCATCACATAGTAAAAGGTACACGATCGTTTAGCTCTGGAAGCATTGGTAAATGATTGAGTAAAGCATTTACTCTTTCGTGTAGGCAATCACAAGGGATTTTGGTACACGATCAACAAAGACATGTTCCTTCGCCTAGATGGTTCAAGACCCGGTTTGCTTGTTTGAACCGATGACTCTTTGCTTTTGTATTAGTTAGCTTTAGTTTTGTAGATTTGAGGCTAATTATCCTGGTTCATCAAATTTTGCTTAATATACATGAGATGTATGTGGTTTATATGGCATAATGTATGACATATAGATTTGAAACCCACCTTAGGTTATGCAATTATTCATGCATCATGTATTATAAGTGTTATAATATGGCCTGATGAAATTACAAGAAAGCATGCACATGCATCATGAAATATAAGAGTTATATTTATGCATGCAGTAAGCATATTCACATATCCTTTATATTATAAGAGTTATAGGATAAGGGTGAATGGAAGCATGTCTGCTTGGTCTGTTGTTGTTTTGTATAAGTGTTATATAAAAAGTAGCAATGAATGAACAATGCATGGAGCATGACACTTAGGCTATTTATAAGTGTTATGAATGCCTTGTATGTGTTTGCTTTGCGTTGTGAATGGTTTTGATTGTTTCTATTATAAGCGTTATAATGGAAATTAGAACTAAAATCGATAAGAAAGAGTTGCATGCAAATTTAGGCAAACTCATGTTTTAAAAAGGTCTTAAAATTGGATTGAGATAGACCTAAGTTCAAGGTTCTAATGGGATTAGCAACCTAGTTTAATCTTTTTAAATCGGTTTAATAGGATTAAATTGATTGGCATAAAAGATTAAATTTTTATTAAATATAAGGGACCTTTTGTCTAAGGCAGGTTCTGTCTAGGCTGGGGTACTTAAGCTGATGAAAACGGCACACTCCTACTTGGGAACCTACTTGGAAAGATGAATTAGATATATTTTCTCCAAACATGCGATAGGTGGTCAAAGACTCCATTAAAAAGTTTAATGGATGATGATCAAAAGTTGTTTCAACTATCCAAGGTAAATGTTACTCTTGGGTAAACCTAAAATGTCACTTAGTTAAAATTCTTAGCCATGTTTTTTTTAAGTAAACTAAACCCTAGGTTATAAAATACTCAGTGGGAGGAAGAGATGTATATGATATGTCAATTATTCCACTCAAGTTTCTCCCTGAATGTTCACGCTATGAGATTCATGCTTGGCCTCAGGGTACCCTGGGAGCATCCCCCTTCAGATGGTGTTTGCATGAGTCAATATCAAGGTGGACGAAAAGAGTGTTTATAGTAAGTGGGTGAAGGGTATGTGTCAACACATCTTACGGTCTCCTTCATTGGTTCACACTGTGAGATCATTCTTGAACTCCCTCGTGGCACCCTAGGAGCGTCCCCTTCGGATGGGTTTTGTGCAGTTGGTCAATATTAAGGTAAGCTCTAGAAATAGATAGGGCCACTTTAGTTTTTGCCCCAATCGGAGTTTTTCCCTTCGAATTGGCTGCTTGGGGCGGAACTCTAGGGCCTAAAATGGTAGGTCACACTTATAGGAAATTGTTAAGTTAATGATTTCTTGACCAAATCAATGATGGCTAACTGTTATAGGAGCAAAAGGTTTTCTGGTATTAATGACTGGTTGAGAATGTCTCAATTCAAAAGAGGGATAAATTGACCACTCTTTGGCGGCTTATGTCCTAAACCTTTAGAGTGTCCTTACGAAACTATACGTCACACAGGGTTTATGTTAGTTTTGCTAAACCGTATTGGATATTATATGTTTTTCAGCGGGTATTTGCTTAAAACCTAACGTAGATCAATGTGTTTTTGTTTTCAGCAACATGTTTGATTTTCTGTTAAATGCCTCTAGTTTGATCGATTTCATACAGTAGAAAAAGTCTTGTAAAATGTATTTCGTGGTAAACAACCTCAAGTTTGTCATGTTTGAAGAGTGTCCTCAAGTCCCGACCCTTGATGTGTCGCGAAGTGTTCGTAATGCATATGAGGTATGGATGAAGGCTAATTCCTCGGACCGACTTCACATATTGGCTAGCATACCTGATGTTCAAAAGGGTTGAAAACATGGTCATTGCACGTAAGATCATGGACTCATTGCAAGAATTTTTTGAACGTCAGTTCTTACTTTTTGAGCACAAAGGGATGGATGACAAAATTGAAGGAACTCTTATTCAAGAGTACCTATGAGCGGAAGCAGATCTTTCCAATTTATTGTGATAGAATTACCGCATATACATTCAAACATACTTTCATAATGCTAAAGGGATCAAGAAATCATACCAGCTAAAGATTTCTCGAGTCTGAAGTCCAACCGTCTACCTCGAACATTCACCACTCGAACAGAAGGAATTGGAGAAGACAACATCACTTAGAGCCCTCAGTATTCTTAGAGTGAGAATCCAAAGTGTGGGCTTTGTTCGGATTTGGAAGAAGGAAGGAGGAATAGCAATTGTACACAATGATCAAGCAAGTGGGAGATGTGGACGTCTATTGCGTAGACAATATGCTAGATCGTTCACGTAAAGTGTACGATCGTATTACTAAGTAAGCGATCGTCTAAATGATCGTGTAGGAAAAGGTAAACGATCGTCTATACAATCGTGTAGGAAAAGGGTGAGCGATCGTCCAAAACAATCACGTAGGAAAAACTAAGTGATCATCTATACGATCGTTTAGTAAATACCGGGAGCTAAACAATCGCTAAGTAAAAAGGTAAACGATCGTTTAGATAATAGCGCACAACGGTGTAATTAGTATGCGATCGCTTAGCAATATCGTATATATAAGCGATCGTGCAGTCCTATCGTATAGGCACTGATTTTCTAAATGATCAATACCCGCGCACACCGAGATTAACATACCGTCTGCTATTTATAATGCACTCATCCGTTATTTTAAACGAAGAGGTGCCTTCTCATTTCCTTTATAACCGTTCAATTAATGTGATCTTATCACATTCATAACTTATAAATTAATATCAAATATTAGTTATAATGTTTTTTTCTCTACTAGATATAAATCATATTTATACCCAATTTCCTCCAAATTAATGTAACTCATACATAAAGTTAATTATATCATATTTAGTTAACTCATTCAATTATATCATATATAATTGAACTCCCTCTTGTCAATTTGAACATTTTAAATTGACCCAAAAACTGATTCTCAACTTGTATCAAAGCTACCAAGAGGACCTTATGAGCCTATGACTCGAAGCTCCAACGATACGTGAATGGCTGACTAAACTCTTTAGTCACGATATCCATCATCCGTTAACTGCCAGGTATTCCACTAAAGATCGACAGTTGAACTCTTCTTGCCATAGATATATTTCTATGTCCATTGAATATAACCAATCATCAGTACGATGACCCTTCACAGATGCTCGTAATTACAGCAGGCCAATTTACCGTTTTACCTCTATAATAACATCTTCCTCCTTAAGTACCACTAATCCCTCAAATGAAAAATACAACATAGTTCTACTATGTGTGAACACCTCTCGGGCCATGAGAAGGTGCATGGTGCCACATCGTTCAAGCCTTGAAATCAACCCTTAAGGGAGCTATCTATCTACTTGCCCCTGCATCAGGGAAGGAGTGAATTCCATCTTGTGTAGCTGAGTTCTCAGCTCCCAAATCAAACGAATCCTCAAAATGGTAGGTTTGAGTCGGTGTTATGGTCACTCGCACCCATGCAAATCAAAGAACTGCCCTCAATGGCAGGAGTTCCCAACTCACTCAGGATTGAGGTCATGTAACCTATGGTCATCCTAATGAAGTGAAGTCTCAGTTATGAACGGTGTTATATAACGAGGCGTTAACACTTTGTGGTCAGGTCTTATACAAAATCTTTGTATAGGACGCCTCCACTCATATGTCCCCTACACAAATGACCAGGATCAGATCATCAGTGACAAGTCACAACACTTGTGACCATTCCATAAAGCGAGTCGCATCCGTAGCGTTACCAGGATAAGGTTTCCCTCTTATATCCATATACTACAGACCATTTTGGTTATCACTCAAGACATGATCCACTTGTATGTCACCACATACATGCTTAAGTTACATATAGATAACCAGAGATTTTAAGTTTATTGGTTTGTGGTAAAATGAAAAACATCTAATTGTGTAAAGTCAAGTAGTGAAGTAAATATCATTTATATTATACATCACAAGTGTTCGTACAAAGTTGTTTACAAACTACTGGACACGAGACTTTAGGGCACAAACCTCAACAAATCTCCCCACTATGTCCTAAAGCAAAGTGGGGATAACAATGAGTAATAGGCCCAAACTATAACTAAGGCATAAAAAACCAGTGCACAAAATTCCCACTGTCCCTAGTCCAGCCGTGGGCGGTCCTGTAACCCAATGCTCTAAGTTGAACCCTCAAACACTAGCTGTGAGAGCCTTTCGTAAATGTATCCAGCAACGTTACTTCCGAGGCGATCTTTGTGGACGATACATCTCCATGAATGCACTATCTCTCGGATAGATGATAACTCCGCTATATGTGTTTGTCGCCTATGACTCCTTGGCTCCTTGGAGTTCGCCACAGCAACACTATTGTCACAATGGAGAGTGATGGGCCTAGACATATCTGGAACAGCTTCCAGCTCTGTCAAGAACTTTTTAAGCCAGAAGGCCTCTTTAGCAGCTTCACAAGTCACTACGTACTCGATCTTCATCGTGGAGTCGGCGATGCTCCCCTACTTAGTGCTCCGCCACATTACAACTCCTCCATTAAGAGTAAATACTCACCTTGAAGTGGACTTTTGAGAGTCCTTACCAGTTTGAAAGTCAGAATCCATGTATCCAGTAAGGATCAAATCCCGAGACCCATACACGAGCATGTAGTCCCTCGTTCTCTGAAGATACTTGAGGATGTTCTTAACTGCTGTCCAATGACCCTGGCCTGGGTTAGAATGATACCTACTGACTATTCCCACAGCATAGCAGATGTCTAGCCTAGTGCAGAGCATCGCATACATTAAACTGCCAACGACAAATTTATATGGGACCCATCTCATGTCCTAAACCTCTTGAGGTGTCTTAGGACACATGTCCTTAGACAAAGTGACTCCATGCCTGAATGGTAGTAGGCCCTTTTTGGAGTTTTGCATCGAGTATTTGAGCAAGATTTTGTCAATATACAATGCCTGAGACAGCGCTAGCACTTTTTTCTTACGATCCCGAAAGATCTGTATAGCTAGAACAAACTGAGCTTCTCCCAAATCTTTCATTTGGAATTGGGTCGCTACCCAGTTCTTAACTGTAGTCAGTAGACATATATCATTCACAATGAGTAGTATATCTCCTAGATATAATACTAAGAAAGCTACTAATCTGTTGACTATTTTCTTGTAAACACAATGTTCATCAACGTTTTGGTCAAAACCATACAATTTGATCGCAGCATCAAACCGAATATCCAAGATCGAGATGCCTACTTCAGCCCATAAATGGACCTATTCAGTTTGCAAACTTTTTGCTCTTGACCTTGGGTAATGAATCCTTCGGGTTGCACCATGTAATAGGTCTCCTCAAGATTGCCATTCAGAAAAGCCGTCTTGACGTCCATTTACCAAATCTCATAATCATAATAAGCTGCAATGGAAAGGGGGATGCGGATCGACTTTAACATGGCAACAGGTGAGAAAGTCTCCTCATAGTCGACTCCCTCCACCGAGGTATAATAAGCTGCAACAATTGAAAAGGATTTTTAGTTTTCTCTCTCAGCAAAAAAGAAACTCACGGGATCGTCAAGTAAATACAGATTTACTAAACGACGGTTGGGTGAGCTAAACGATCATGCAGTGGCAAGCTAAACGATCGTGCAGTATTTACTAAACGATCACTTGCCCAAAATAAACGATCGTGTAGAGTATGTAGGCGATAGACCAAGCTAAACGATGAGTTAAACAATCGCATAGCTTTTACTAGACAATCACTTAGCTTTATCTAAACGATTGGGCATCGACCTATACGATAGGTCTCCGCCATCTCCCACTTGCCCAGTCGTGTACGTGATCGGTACTTCCTCCTTCATTTGCCTCATACCAAGTCCAAATAGAGCCCACCCTCTAGATTCTCACACCAAGAATACCAAGGTCGCCTTATTGGTGGTGTCAGACTCAACTCGACACCGTCGAGGTTTTCTGGAGGTCGTTCGTGGTGCTGTGGAGGCCGTTCGTGTTGTGGAGAAGTTTGTGACCGAGAAGATCATTCAAGACGAGCGCGAAGTGTTCATGCGGTGTTTATTGTTGTGTTGCAGTGTGTAGATCGAGCGTTCGAGGTTGCTGATTGTTCGAGTGGTCGCACATCAGAGCGTGGAGACGCATCTTCAAATGTGTATAGAATTTGCTCTCTGTTCATTTGAGTTTATTCATGCTGTAATTTCTGTATGAATTGTATAACCGTTTGTTTTGAAGTTGACTGTAAATTTAATTGTTCATTCATGATTGTGATTTGGAATAATCTTGCTTCCGCGACTCATAGAAATCTCAGTTTCGATTTCCTTTAATTGGTATCAAAGCCAGGTTCTCTTATATTCCAAATTACAGATCTAAATTGAATGCATTTTTCAGTCGCGGTGGGTTTTTGTATTATTGGTTAACCGTTTTCTACATTTGTGGATGAATATGATGAACTTTTCGGGTTTAAATTGCCTTTTTGTTAAAGCTTTCGGTATTACAAAGTATTAATTATAAGGGCCCCTGTGTTTTTGGGTGAAATTAACATCGCAATCGAGTATGTAATTCAAAACGCTTGAGTTCGTCGAGTCGTTCGTGATGAAGCTTTGACACATGGCGATGCAGTTCTCAACGAAGAAGAAGACCAAGCGTAGGTCGGATCGTGTAGTGTGACGAATCGCTGATAGGTATGATTGATGATGTTCTATGCTCGAAATGATGCATACTACTGCTAGATATGCGTTAATTATGGATGTTCACGTAGTATGCCATGCGTTGTCACAAGTTTCCTTACAATGGAACCAAGTGTAATTCCACTGCAAGTTTCTCAGTGTGATCCGAGGTCGAACTCAGAGACTGTTTTAGGTTATTGTGATACGTTCATGATATATATGACCAGACTTTCAATCTTTAAAAATGTGTTTGTACAAGTATATAAATTGCGATAAAATAAAGTAAAGCAGTAAAGATGCGATAATAAAATACAATACAATAAACCTAAGCTAGATGATATAAGATTCAGGCTTCATGTTACAAGATGCTGGGGTCAAGGTTGGCTGTGAAAGTTATGCAAAGACATGGAATGCAGCGACAAGTCTTATGAACAGAATAGAAAGAGAAAGATAAATAATATAAACAGCGTAAGTTCTCAATTGCGTTGAAGCTAGAAATACTGTTCCACTCTTCTCTTGGCATACACCTTTCAGTGATCGGCCACGCTCCCACATGTCGATGGTGAAATAGAGAATAACGTAATGAACGCAAGGTTCCTTCCATGTCTGGAAGTACTACTCGCTTTAGTTAACACATTCTTCTAACCCTCTCTCGATAGATCAGAATGTCATCTTCACTTCTGCTCTCACAGGTGAAGATGTCGTCTAACATGCCTTAGCTAAATGCATTTTATACCTTTAACAAAGATTAAGTACTTGTTTGATTCATATTAATTGTCAAAGGATTAAAAAGACATCATGGAGAAAATGATTAATGGAGGAACGGAAATAGACAGAGAATAGTATATGAAAGCTATCAAAACGTTTAATATATCTATTAAGCATTTGATACATGGTGTGCGAATGAAAAGATAAAGAGAAAGTGAAATACAACGATGAAAGAGATAGAACAGATACAAACAAGTGCCAATGTCTTGGCACTGATTTGATGGAGATCTGCTTGTTGGATAGGATGGATTTGATGGTAGGGAGAGCTTCCCTCTCAGGCTTACTCCACCGGTAGCAGAGATCTATGCACGGAGCTTCTGATCGGGTATTTGGCAGAATAGATCTGAGATTCACCTCTCGGCCTTATCTCGTCTTCTTCCTGGATTTTTTCACTTAAGCACTCAGCTCAGCCTTTTCTCTCAACAATTTAGCAGCACTTAGCCCCGTATCAAGTAGCATGAGTTTTATCTGAAATCTATGGGGTATTTATAGGTGTAGGTCTTTGACTCCGACCTTGTGGTCCCCACTGATGGTTATGGTAATTCTGAAGATGGAGTGATATTATTCCTTCTGTTATTCAATCAGACCATCAATTCTGCACAATCGTTGGTTGTACACGTGTTTCAATCCTCTGCTTTTACATTGCTCAGTTGCATCTTTCGATCGTGGATTTGCATACGGTGTTGTTTTTATTACCACATGCGGTTGAAAGTCAGCTCTGGATCGACTGTCGCATTGTGCCGTCATTGTGGTGATCGTCTCTTCATTGTTGATTGATTGGCGCAATGTGACAGAGATGCGTTGATCAGTTTCTCGTGAGCCTTGAGCGTAAGCAGTGACTTGGTTTCCTGCAAAATAGAGTAAAATTCAGCTTGTCCTCCATCTTTATGGTGTTAGTGGGTGTAATTGCAATCATTTATAATTATTGAAATTCTAAGCTAATCTTCATACAATCGACCATATTTACTAACTTTTGGCCGTAATATCTAGATAAGGTGGCATAAATAACTTGTATTTCTACAAGTTATCACACCCCCAAATTTAGATATATGTTTGTCCTCAAGCATATCTTCTACTAAGGCAATCATGCTCAATTCCTATTCTCTATTTTTGCGACGATTGGTTGCTTCGAATGTTACACTTAGGCACATTTCTTGACATTAAACTTTCCTTCTATCCTTGCTAATTCTTAGCAAGCCCTACTTTATTCTTCTATATGACAAAATTCTGCTCAAAGATGCTTTTCTAGTTTTCAAACTAGAATGTTTATCTCTTCTTTGTCAAAACAACTTGATGTATTTAAATGCGGTGAGCAAAACTTTGCGCCATTTATTCACTTAGAGACTATTGATCACGGTTACACTCTTCATTTTGACTTATCCCCACGGATGTCATGCAGACATCCAACTACGGTTATATGCCAATTTCAACTTTAACTCATGACATTCAGAGGAGTTGTCTCTTGCATTCTATTATTTTTTGTCTTTTTTCATGCTGCGTTGTTCTTGGAAACCCACCTTCATTTTGGCTTGCTCCTACGGATGTCATACGAACATCCAACTACGAGCAGGCTCCTTTCACAACTAAACTCTTATTAGGTTGGGACAGTTTTGAGGTTTTCCTTTGCGTTGACATTGGAGTTTTGCATAATTTTTTATATATATGAAAATAGACGCATTTTCTTAAATACTGCATATTCTTGATCTCATATGCTCAGACCTTCCCCACCCTAAAATTTAAAGATGAGTAAGGCTCTCATTGCGTTGTTTTGATAGATTAGACAAACACTTAGAAGAAAATTGCAAAAAGAAGGTTTGAGCAGAACTTTGAAAGATAAAAGGTAAAGTACTGCCAAACTAAGAATTAACTAAGTGTTAGTCAGAAATTAAAGTATGAGAAATGTTTCTAAGTATAAACATATAATACATCATAGCAACGCAATGAAGATCTTAAAAAGAAAAGATTAAGAACATTACAAAAATTGGCAAAGGAAGATAAAGAAAAAGGGCACAGGGAAAAAGTAGAGTGAATCATGTACTATAATTATATTGAATATTAACAAAGTGTACTAATAAGTATAATTGAACGCATTATAAAAATTTTATGTTGCCTGTACAAGAGTCAAAGAATTTGATTAACTTACAAATTTCATTCAGAAGGGTGCATGATTTAAAATTCACACCATGCTTCCAATAAACGCAGATACATTTTTGCTGAGGACGGGCAACACGCATACATCTCTGCAACACACCCCTTAATTAAATACATTTCTGGAGGATACCTCAACATGGTGCATTTAACTAAGGACGGGCAAAAGACATAAATGTGCGCAACACACCCCTCACCGCAATGCATTTGGGTGTATTGGCTGCACAGATGCACAATATCGCGTGGTACCACTTATTACACCCATTCTCTCATAGTTTACTTTCCTTTCTTCTTAATTCATCAAAAACGGCAGTCGAAAAGACCTTGTAGTGATTTATCCAATCATTCACAACAATTATATAACCATGTCTACTAAATTTAAGATATGGAAAGACATGCAAAATTAAATTGGAAGGAAATACAAAAACATTAAAGACTGATTCTACTAGACAGTAATTAACGGAATTTAGAAAACGGTAAAAGAAGGCTATAAAGAAAGCAAGTAACATAGGTAGGAAGGTCGATTCAAAAAAGTTCTTAGAGTTACCGCAATCGCTTTCCCTGCAAGCAGTTTAATCTTGCTTGCCCAAGTCAATGATGTCCATGCATCGATCGAAGTCACCTCCATAGTAGGGTTTGATCCGCTGACCATTGACTTTGAATGCGCTGCTCTCGTCTAAATTTGTTAGTTCTACTACACCATGAGGAAATTTTATCTTGATTCAGAATGGTCCAGACCAGCGAGACTTCAACTTTCCTGGGAACAATCGCAAACGCACGTTGAATAGTAATACCTGTTGACCTTTGGTGAATGTCTGGTCGTTTATGCAATCATCATGCCATTTCTTTGTTTCCTCCTTATATATCTTAGCATTTTCATAGGCATCCCTTCGCCATTCGACCAACTGATTCAATTGTAACTTCCAGACTTTCCCCGCACTGGCTAAATCAAACTTCAGTTTCTTGCATGCCCACATCGCCTTATGTTCCAACTCAAGCGGCAGATGACAAGCTTTTTCGAAGACTATGGTGTACGGAGACATGCCAATTGGTGTTTTGTAGGAAGTCCTGTAAGCCCATAGTGCTTTATCAAGCTTGAGTGACCAATCCCTCCTGGTAGTATTAACTACCTTCTCCAAGATAGTTTTAATCTCTCGATTAGAAATCTTTGTCTGCCCATTAGTCTGTGGGTGATAAGCAGTTGCAACTCGATGGCTGATGTTGAATTTAGTTAACAGGTTGGCAATTATACGGTTGATAAAATGAGAGCCCTCATCGCTGATTAAGGCCTGTGGCATCCCATAACGAGCAAAAATGTTCTTCTTCAGAAACTTTGCCAAAGTGGCAGCNTCTTCTTCAGAAACTTTGCCAAAGTGGCAGCGTCATTCTTGGCACATGCGATGGCCTCAACCCATTTCGATACATAATCAACCGCAACCAGAATATATCGATGACCTTTGGATGGTGGAAACGGGCCCATGAAGTCAATTCCTCAAGCATCAAATAATTCAACCTCTAATATTGACATCAATGGCATTTTATTTCTTTTAGACATATTCCCCGTCCTTTGATACCTGTCGCATTGCACAATATGGGCATGGGCATCCTTAAATAGTGTTGGCCAAAAGTAGCCGCTCTGTAAGACTTTTGTTGTAGTCATTTGCCCCCCAAAATATCCTCCATATGGGGACTCATGACAGAGCTCTAAAATGTGCTTGGCTTCATGCTCAGGAACACACCGACGTATTATATGATCAGGTCATTGTCGATATAGGAATGGATCGTCCCAGAAATAAAATTTGGAGTCATGTCTTAGCTTCTTCTTTTGCTGGTATGTATAATCATTCAGCAATTGACCGCAACCTATGAAGTTTACTATGCCCGCATACCAGGGAACATTAATGTCTACTGCCATCAGCAGCTCATCGGGGAATCTTTCCTCAATATCCTTTTCTGTCCCTTGAAAATCGCAATTTTCCAATCTTGACAAATGATCGGCGACTTGGTTCTCGGTGCCCTTCCGATCTTTAATTTCTAGGTCAAACTCTTGTAGGAGCAACACCCACCGTATCAGCCTCAATTTTGCATCCTTCTTCGTCATTAAATACTTAATCACAGAGTGATCCGTATACACCACCACGTTTGTTCTGATTAGTACTGTCAGAACTTCTCCAGTGCAAATACCACTGCGAGCATTTCCTTTTCTATGGTCATATAGTTCTCTTGCACATCGTTCAGTGTTTTGCTTGCATAATAAATAAGATGCAATACCTTATCCTTGCACTGACTCAAAACTGCGCCCATAGCATATCCATTAGCATCTCACATCAACACAAATGGTTGCATCCAATCTGGAGCAATCAAAATGGGTGCGGAGATGAGCACATCTTTCAATGTGTTAAATGCTTGGGTGCAGGCGTTATCAAAATTATACTCACGGTCATCTTCGAGAAGTGCACTTAGGGGTCTTGCGATCTAGGAGAAGTTGCGAATAAATCTTCTATAAAACCCCGCGTGTCCCAGAAAGCTTCTAAGGTTTTTACGTTCACAGGTGGGGGTAATTTGGAAATTGCATCAATTTTTTCCTGATCAACTTCCAATCCTGCCTTGGAGATTTTGTGACCCAGAACTATTCCTTCTTCCACCATAAAGTGGCATTTTTCCCAATTCAAAACAAGATTTGTTGCCACGCATCTCTTCAAGACTTTTTCAAGGTTAGATAAACAGGAGTCATAATTACTGCTGAAGACTGAGAAATCATCCATGAATACCTCGACTGACTCCTCCAAGTAATCTGAGAATATTTCCATCGTGCATCGTTGAAAAGTGCCTAGTGCATTACAGAGTCCAAATGGCATGCGTCAGAATGCAAACGTACCAAATGGGCACGTGAAGGTTGTCTTGTCTTGGTCCTCTAGAGCAATTGCTATTTGGTTATACCCTGAATAGCCATCAAGAAAGCAGAAAAATTCATTCCCCGCAAGTCTATCTAACATCTGATCAAAGAACGGGAGTGGAAAGTGTCATTTTTAGTGGCCAAATTCAGCTTGCGATAATCCATGCAGATTTTCCACCCCGTAGTTATCCTTGTGGGAACCAATTCATTCTTGTCATTAGTGATGACTGTCATCCCTCCTTTCTTCGAAACACATTGCACTGGGCTCACCCAACTTCTATCAGATATCGGGTAGATGACACCTCTGTCCAGCCACTTTATTATTTCCTTCTTTACTACCTTCTTCATGGCAAGGTTCAAGTGGCGTTGCCTTTCTACTGATCCATTCTTTCCTTCTTCCAGGCGAATATTGTGCATACAGTATGAGGGACTGATTCCTCGAATGTCTACCAAGGTCCATCCTAAGGCTTTTGCATTATTTCTTAGGATCCATATGAAAGTATCTTCTTTCTTCTTACTTAGTAATGTAGAAATGATAATCGGTAATGTGTCGTTACTTCCTAAGTAAGCATACTTTAGGTGCACTAGCAATGACTTTAACTCTAACACAGGTGGCTCTTCTAAAGATGGCTTAATGCACTGTGATGTCCGTTCAGATAAATTGAGCGGTTCAAAATTAGATTCAGCATGAATTGAGGCGCAGTCCTTCTCCACTATTGCGTCGATTTAACAATTTTCTTCCTCCAGCTCCTTCAAGGTTTTGTGCCAATGTCCTTCCCACAGCTCCTCGATGTATTGGCAGTTCTCTATATCTCCTGGGTACTTTAACGCATTGAGTACGTTGAATTTTACTTCTTGATCATCGACCCGGATGATCAACTCTCCTTTCTGCACATCGATTAACGCTCGCCCTATGGCGAGAAATGCACGTCCCAAGATGATAGGGATTTCTCTATCGGCCTCATAATCCAATATGACAAAGTCTGTTGGGAAGATAAACTTGTCCATTTGCACGAGAACATCTTCTATCTTGCCCTCAGGAAGCTTTATCGATCTATTAGCTAGCTGTAATGTGATTGTAGTTGGCCTTGCGTTGCCGATGTTCAGCTTCTTAAAAATTGACAAGGGCATAAATTTTATGCTTGCCCCTAAATCACATAGCGCGTTTCTGACCATCTTCCCTCCTATGGTGTAGGGCAATGTAAAAGTCCCAGGATCCTTCATTTTAGTAGGGAGATTGTTTTGAAACAGAGCGCTACACTCACATGTTAATGCAACTGTTTCATTTTCCTCAATCTTTCTCTTGTTGGCTAGAATATCCCTGAGAAATTTCACATAACTCGGCATCTGCTTAATGCTTCTATCAAGGGAATATTAATGTGCAGTTGTCGGAGAACATCCAGAAACCTCTGAAATTGCTTACTGTCGTCTTTCTTTTTCAGCCTGAATGGGAAAGATGGAGGATCCTGCCGTATTTCTTGTTCACTTTGCTGTTTGGCGAGGTCTTGTGCTTGTTGTGTGTCATTGGCTGGAGGTTGCATTGATTGAGAATTCATGTCTTGAGGAGCTTCATTCTTTGTAGATGATCTTACTTCTAATCTGGTGCTGCTTCTGTTATTAAGTAACTGGTCATCATCAACAGTCAAATCTGCTGGTGTTGTTAACGCATCTGGTACTTTCGACATAATAGGGGTTGTCGTTCTACCACTCCTCAATGTCACTGCATGACATTGTTCTTTACCTCTTGGCCTCAACATTCCTGAGTTTTCATGCTGCGTACTAGGTGCTTTTTTCTTTAATTCCCTCGTAAGCTAATCTATCTGATCTTCTAATCCTTTAAGAGAGTCAGCTTATGATTGTCTCATTGCCTTACTCTTTTCAATATAATGTTTTAATGATGTCTCCAGAGACGAGGTACTGCAAAAGGTATCATATGCGAACAGTTGGTCACAAGGTGGCATACCTTGAGAATTACTTGGGCCACAGTCCGGATTAGTGAAGACCAGAGGGTTGCCTCGATACTCTTGATAACTAAATTGATAGAAACTATGGCCCTCCTGATTGAGATTCTCTTCCAAACCAAAAATTGAGTGACCCCACCAACTAGGGTTGTGGTTGTTGCCCAATGATTCATCATAAATAACATATACGGGTTGTTGATTCCATAGGCAGACATCTACCGGATGTACCTCTCCCCATTGAGTGCAATCCATTGTAGTCACATGAGTCACCGCATTAACTTGCGTTGTTCCTTGAGAGAGAGTTCTCTGCTGATTAGCCACCGTCTGGAGGAGTGAGGTCATTGTGGTCATTTGCTCGACCAATGCGCTCATTATGAACATTGGCACATCGGCCCTTTCTAGTATTTCTTACTCCCAACCTCTTACCTCAAGCCTGGTATCAATCCACTCGTCAGAATGTTGCGAGATGCGATCTAATATGTTATTCACTTCCGTATATGACTTATTCATTAATACTCTTTCTATAGAGGCATCGAAAACTGCTTGCGTTGATTGGTCTAGGCCATTGTAAAACGTTTCCATCAAAATACTATCAGGAATCCCAATGTGTGGACAGTTCTTCATTAACTGCCAGAATCGCACCCAGGCGGTGCTCAAGGTTTCATAACTCTTTTGTTCGAAATTCAAAATCTCTCTCGCCTCTTTGCATTGACAGATGGAGTGAAGAATCTGTTCATGAACTTATCAACCAACTGCTCTCATCCATTAATTTCGCCTGGCTCTAATGCTTGAGCCCACCTCTTTGCTTCATCCCGCAATGTGTACGGGAATAGGTATAGTTTAATACTTTCTTGAGTTACACCAGGCATGGAGAATGCGCTACACATGTCTACAAAATTTGTCAAATGAGCGTGTGGGTCTTCTCCCTGTAATCCTCCGAATTGTCCCACATTATGAATCATTTGTAGCATAATAGGTTTTATTTCAAAGCTTACATTCCCCTCAACTACTGGTCTTGAAATTTCTGGTGAAAAATTATAGAAATCTGGCGCCGCGCATTCCCTCATAGGGATGTTCTGGTCAGCAGCAAGAAAAAACGGGATCTTGCACTGGCAAATCTCCCCTTTGGTTTCCAGCAGGTGCCACTCATCAGCCATACTTCTTCACCAATTAATTTAGCCCTGATAAACTCTGCGCGAAGAATACACTTGATCTCTGGGTCCACTTAGAATTACCAGATCACTCCAGCACTCAGGGACTGTTTGTAATTCCACCGCAAGTTTCTCGGTGTGATCCGAGGTCGAACTCAGGGACTGTTTTAGGTTATTATGATATGTTCATGATATATGCGACTAGGTTTTCAATCTTTAAAAATGTGTTTGTACAGGTATATAAATTGCGATAAAATAAAGTAAAGTAGTAAAGATGCGATAATAAAATAAAATACAATAAACCTAAGCTAGATGATACAAGATACAGGCTTCATGTTACAAGATGCTGGGGTCAAGGTTGGCTGTGAAAGTTATGCAAAGACGTGGAATGCAGTGACAAGTCTTATGAACATAATAGAAAGAGAAAGATAAATAATATAAACAGCGTAAGTTCTCAATTGCGTTGAAGCTAGAAATACTATTCCGCTCTTCTCTTAGTGTACACCTTTTAGTGATCGGCCACGCTCCCACATGTCTGTGGTGAAATAGAGAATAACGTAATGAACGTAATGTTCCTTCCATGTCTGGAAGTACTACTCGCTTTAGTTAACGCATTCTTCTAACCCTCTCTCGATAGATCAGAATGGCATCTTCACTTCTGCTCTCATAGGTGAAGATGTCGTCTAGCATGCCTTAGCTAAACGTATTTTATACCTTTAACACAGATTAAGTACTTGTTTGATTCATATTGACTGTCAGGGGATTAAAAAGACATCATGGAGAAATTGATTAATGGAGGAACGGAAATAGACAGAGAATAGTATATAAAAGCTATCAAAACATTTAATATATCTATTAAGCGTTTAATACATAGTGTGTGAATGAAAAGATAAAGAGAAAGTGAAATACAACAATGAAAGAGATAGAACAGATACAAACAAGTGCCAATGTCTTGGCACTGATTCGATGGAGATCTGTTTGCCGGATAGGATGGATTTGATGGTAGGGAGAGCTTCCCTTTCAAGCTTGCTCCACCGGTAGCAGAGATCTATGCATAGAGCTTCCGATCGGGTATTTGGCAGAATAGATCTAGATTCACCTCTCGGCCTTATCTCGTCTTCTTCCCAGATTTCTTCACTTACGCACTCAACTCAGCCTTTTCTCTCAACAGTTTAGCAGCACTTAGCCCCGTATCAAGTAGCATGAGTTTTCTCTGAAATCTATAGGGTATTTATAGGTGCAGGTCTTTGACTCTGGCCTTGTGGTCCCCACTGATGGTTATGGTAATACAAAAGATGGAGGGATACTATTCCTTCTGTTATGCAATCAGATCGTCAATTCTACACAACCGCTGGTTGTACACGTGTTTCAATCCTCTGCTTTTGCATTGCTCAATTGCATCTTTCAATCGTGGATTTGCATACGGTGTTGTTTTTATTACTGCATGCGGTTGAAAGTCAGCTCTGGATTGACTGTCGCATTGCGCCGTCATTACCGTGATTGTCTCTTCATTGTTGATTGATGAGTGCAATGTGACAAAGATGTGTTGATTAGTTTCTCGTGAGCATTAAACGCAAGCGGTGACTTTGTTTCCTGCAAAACAGAGTAAAATTCGGCTTGTCCTTCATCTTTATGGTGTTAGTGGGTGTAATTGCGATCATTTATAATTATTGTAATTCTAAGCTAATCTTCATTCAATCGGCGCATATTTACTAACTTTTGGCTGCAATATCTAGATAAGGTGGCATAAATAACTTGTATTTCTACAAGTTATCATGTAGCCTCGGGTAAAAGATCGTTGGGATTTAACTAAGCGATCATTTAGATATTTTTTTCTAGACGATCATGTAGTATTTTCTAATCGATCGTTTAGCTAATGCTAAGCAATGGGGTAAATCATTTACCATATTACATAGCTTTGGTTGTGCGATTGCATAGGCCCTGGAGGTAGACGATCATAGTGGGAGCATGCGATGCTCTTCGTTTAGTAGAAGGCGTGCGTTAGACGATCGCTTAGTTACTACCTATGCGATCGCGCGTATACGATACGGAGACTCTAGCTAAGCGATCGCTTAGGAAATGGTGCTTCACTGCATCATAGTCGTTTAGACGATCGCGGAAGATGGGCGTTGTGCGAAGCACGCTAAGCGATCGTGTACTTCAGGTTTCATTACTTAGTAAAGGTACACGATCGTGTAGTAATAACTAAACAATCATTTGGATTTTTCTAGACGATCGTATAGTAAATTCCAAACGATTTGTTTAACTCTGGAGTGCCGGTAAGTGATAGAACAAAGTTTGTTTTATCGTGTCGACGATTGATAACGGGCAGAAATGCACGTTATTACAGCACAAAGATATAAAATAATGTGGGAATGCGACGGTAAAAATATGCAAAAGCATGTCCAAAAGCATTAAATTGAGAATATTGCGATCGCATGCGTCCACCGCATTAAAGCAGCTAATTTATTTATTTTGTGCAGGAAAATGCATTGGCACAAAGCAGACTGCGATCCAAGGGAATTCAGCGTCTGTGCACACTGAAAGATTGTACCACAAAGCCATGCGATCGTATTCGCTCACGAGAAGCAGCTCAAGAAGGTGGCCACATAAAGACAGCGCATCAAGGTAAAAGCATAATAAATCATGATGGGACAGAAAGTTGATGACGGTCGATTCCAAATTTAGTTGACAAGCTGTTAACGACACACTGTAGCAAGTACATTCAACTTTTTGGTGACCATTAATCGACGCATCAGACAGAGATCTAATGACCTCCCATAATTGCAATCATTTGAGAGAAAAGCTTCTTCATCTTAAAGCTCTATAAATACCGAAGGCCACCACTGTTAAAGGAGTTTAGTGTTTTGGGAGTTCGAATTCTACACAGCTTGCCATATACATAGAAGATAAATCATAGATAGTCGTTAGTCTGTAATTCATATACTTAGAAGGCGGAGGCGAGCAAAGAGAAGAAGACACCGAGATATCATTCCTAGTTAGCTCGAGAAACTGCCAGGAAGCGCTGCAAACAGAGAGAGGGCCTGCGAAAGCAAGAACATTCTTTTGGGCAGAGTAAAGTAAAATGCAGTGTAAAAGCCTCGAGAAGCAAGACATTGCTACCAGGCTTCTTATCCCTGTCTTCCACTATTGTTTTGTATTCTTAATTAGTTATAAAATGGAATTTGCATCTCAACATCTATTCAATCTCTTCACATTTCACATGAGCAGCTAAATTTCTGAATGGGTTGAAAAGCCCTTAGCTAGCATGACCTAAGATCTTCATTTTATGCGATCATCTTGTCTTATGTATGCATCCTTCACCCTTTAGAGATACTTGAGAGAGTAGTATAAAGAAAGAACCTAGACTTGAAAGAGTCAGGTTAGAATCTGGGCTTGAGAAAGTCAGATTAGAATCGCATAAGCGAGAGAAAGAGACTTAGAGATAAGTTCTGTTTGCTATCATGCATTGCATGCACCCTAGAAATAGGATATGATAGTATGCGGTCGCCTTGTGTATGTGTGTATCATTCGTCATCGCATAGACAAGAATAGAGGCTTAGATATAAGTCCTATAGACATTATCGTATACATCGCATGCGTCCTAAAATTAGGAACTATGGCATTTGCATTGAGAGATGACATGTTGTTGTGTGTGTGTAGCATGATCGCATAACTTGAACGCAATCTTAGGAAGTGTTAGCTAAATCCCTTCTCAACCCGTTCCCCCCATACTCATTGTAACATTCGCTATCATTAATTCTTTACTCAATACCGCCGCATAGGATTTATACTTTAAACAACATACCACCTAAACTTATTTGATTTTCGCCACCACAAAGGAATAAAAAATTTACCAACGAATAGTGTTTTAGTAGTCCCTGTGTTCGACCCTGAACTTACCAAGAAACCTAGTAGGATTTATACTTGAATTTTACTAGGAAAAATTGCATGTGCAATGCATAATTCATCACCACAATTTCATACCATTATTTCATCGCATTCACGAAGCATCAAGTTTTTGGCGTCATTGCCGGGGACTATGAAGTACATATTGCGCTAACAATAACTTTTTTATTTTCTTTGCAGCTTTCAACCTCTATGCACTGCCTCTCCTTTGGCAAGGGAAGAAGCGGGTGTTGTATGAGCGAAGGACTCATTCCTAAGCCCAACTATGACCTAGAGATTGAAAGAACGTTCAGAAGAATACAACGAGACAACCTTCAACAACAACAAGAGAGAAATCCTAGAATGGCGAAACAACTGGCAGACAGAGCAGCAAACGAGAACAATGTCATGGAAAACCCCTTTCTCCTGGCTAACGACTGCAATAGGCCCATTCGAGACTATGCGTCACCCAACCTCTATGATTTATCCCCAGGAATCATAAGGTCAGCCTTGGATGGATCGAGGTTCGAGATGAAGACGGTTATACTGCAGATGATTCAAACGGTCGGACAGTTTGGTGGAGGGCGTGGTGAAGATCCGCACGCCCATCTCTAGAGTGTTATTGAAATCTGCAATACTCTTGTGTTCCCAAACATCTCATCTGAGGAGGTTCGACTCACGTTGTTCCCATTTTCACTGTGTGACCAAGCAAGGAAATGGGCCTATTCTCTCAAACCAGGGGAGATAACATCTTGGGAACAAGAAGTAGAGAAGTTTATGAAAAAGTACTTCCCCCCGACAGAAAATGCAAGAAGGAGGAAATTGATTACAAATTTTGAACAAGATATTGATGAATCGCTCAGCAATGCCTGGGTAAAGTTTAAAAGACTGGTGTGAGATTGTTTGCACAATGGCTTACCAGATTGTCTCCAAATGGAAATTTTTTATCACGGTTTGAACCCTACATCGCAGACGGCTGCCAATGCAGTAGCAGCTGAAGGTCTTCTTGACAAAACGTATGACGAGGCAAAAAATATCCTTGATCGCATTTCGAAGATTCATGAAGACTGGAGGGAAAGCGATCAAAGTCTGAGAATTAAAGAAGGTGACGCAAGCAATGGGGCCATCACATCCCTACAAAATCAAATGAATGTGATGATGAACCTGATATAGGGAATCGCAATCAATAGCCCAGGAACGCATAGGGGGCAGGTCAACGCAATTGATTAAACGAGAGCAAGTTGTGCCACTTGCGGAGAAGCCCATTCGATGGAAGAGTGTCCGAGGAATCCACAATCTTTTTACTTCGTAAAGAATAACCATTTCTCTAATACTTACAACCCTGGGTGGAGAAACCACCCCAACTTTGCGTGGAAAAATCAACAACAAAATTATCAACTGATGGCGCAAAAAGAAAGGGCACCAGGATTTTTCCCACGAACAAATGGTCAATCGCAAAATCAAGCTAGTAGTTCACAAGCATCACAATCTTCATCTCTAGAGGGCTTACTAAAGCAGTATATTGAGAAGAATGAAACAGTACTCTAGAATCAGGCGATTTCAATCCGCAATCTCAAAATTCAGATAGGACAAATTGCGGGTGAGCTCAAAAGTAGACCGTAAAGGTCGTTATCGAGTTCAACTGAGCTTCGGCAAAACTCAAGGAATACGGGAAAGGAACAATGTCAAGTTGTGACTTTGCGAAGCGGAAAGACAGTGGCAGAAGAGAAGAAGGAGCCAAGTCGGACCATTCCAGTTGCGATGGAATCCCAGACCCTGTTGACTCAAGAGGAACCAGAAGAACAGGAGACAATGGAACCAGAAGTTGTGTCCACTTCTAAGCCTATGGAACAGAGAACTGTGAAGATACAACTACCACCATTTCCTTAGAGACTAAAGAAGAAGGAAAATGATGAAGAGCAGTATCATCGCTTCATGGACATGCTGAAACAGTTACATATCAACATCCCTTTAACTGATGCGATTGAACAAATGTCAAAATATGCGAAGTTTCTGAAGGACATGGTGACCAAAAAAAGGAGCACAGGTAAGTTCGCAACGGTGGCTTAACACAAAAGTCAAACACCATTATTCCACAAAAAATGCGCGACCCCAGAAGTTTCATGATACCTTGCTCAATCGGCGGGTTATACATTGGACAAGCACTTTGCGATCTCAGGGCCAGTATAAATTTAATGCCCTTTCGATTTTCAAACGAATGTGGGGTAGCTGGCGCCCACGACGGTGACTCTTCAGTTAGCAGATAGGTCCCTAGTTCATCCAGAAGGGAAAGTGAAGGATGTCTTGATCTCGATTGACAAATTTATCTTACCGGCAGACTTCATCATTCTCGATTATGAAACAGACAAGGATGTATCCATTATTTGAGACAACCATTTTTATCCACTGGTCGCGCTCTAATTGATTTGCACAAGGGAGAGATCACGCTAAGTGTGAATGGAAACAAGTTTAGGTTTGACATTATTAAAGCTATGAAGTATCCGGAAGAAGAAGACCTAGCAGATTCCGACAATGAACCCAGTTGTTATGAAGAAGAAAAGTATGAAGATGAAGATGAAAGAGAGGATATGACCACCCACTATGGAATTGAAGAAGAAAAACTGACGTTGAATGAAGAGAGAAAAGCATAACAACCTTCCTTGAAACAACCACCCACTGTGGAATTGAAAACCTTGCCAAACCCTTGAAGTATGCTTTTCTGAGGCAAAATGAAACTCTATCGGTAATAATTTCCTCTACACTTCAAGAAGAACAAGAGTATGTATTGCTGAGCATCCTGAAAAAGTACATAAAATCAATAGGATGGACGCTAGCAAACATTAGAGGAATCAGCCCCCCATATTGCATGCACATAATACTTCTCGAGGAAAGTCAAAAAGGGTCGATCGATCATCAACGCAGACTAAACCCTGCGATGAAGGAGGTCGTGAAAAAGGAGATAATCAAATGGTTGGACGCAGGCATTATTTATCCAATTGTCGATAGCACATGGGTCAGCCCTATGCAATGTGTACCAAAGAAAGGAGGAATGACGGTAGTTCCAAATACAAACAATGAAGTAATACCGATGAGGATCATCACTGGCTAGCGGATCTGCATGGACTACCGCAAACTCAATGCGGCGATGAAAAAGGATCATTTCCCCTTGCCTTTTATTGATCAGATGCTAGACCGCCTAGTAGGAAATGTTTACTTCTGTTTTTTGGACGGGTATGCGAGCTACAACCAAATCATGATTTCTCCTAAAGATTAAGAGAAAACCACATTCACCTACCCCTATGGAACATTTGCCTTTTGATGCATGTCGTTCGGATTATGCAATTCACCGAGCCGTTCCAGAGGTGCATGATGGCCATCTTCTCTGAGTATCTTGAAGATTTAGTGGAAATTTTTTTGGACGACTTCTCGGTGTATGGGCCAACATATGAAGTCTTTCTAAACAATTTGGAGAAGATACTAAAGAGATGTGAAGAGATGAATCTTGTGCTGAACTGGGAGAAGTGCCACTTCATGGTGAATGAAGGTATTATGCTCGGGCATGAAGTCTCCAAGGAAGGGTTGGATGTGGATAAGGTGAAGATTGAGGCCATTGAGATGCTCCCACCTCCAGCAAATGTGAAGGCTGTCGGGAGCTTCCTGGGGCATACAGGATTTTATCGACGTTTTGTGAAAGACTTTTCGAAGATTGCTCGACCGTTGAGTGCGCTGCTGGAGGTCAAGAGAATGTTTGACTTTTATGAACAATGCCTCAACGCATTCAAGATACAGAAGAATGCATTAATAACCGCACCGGTGTTGATCGCACCTGACTGGACAAAGCCGTTTGAGCTGATGTGTGATGCGAGCGGTTATACAATAGGGGTGGTGCTAGCACAAAAGAAGAAAATAGCGTAACATCCCATCGCATATGCAAGTAGAATCTTGAACCCTGCCCAAACAAATAAAACTACCACTAAAAAAGAACGTCTTGTGGTGATCTTTGCACTAGAGAAATTTAGAGCTTACTTGTTGGGATCCAAAGTAATCGTTCACACTGACCGCTCGGAAATCAAATATTTGATGACAAAGAAAGATGCAAAGCCGAGGTTGATTCGATGGGTTCTCCTCCTTCAAGAATTCAACATGGAAATCATTGATTGCAAAGGGATAGAGAACTAGGTTGCGGACCACCTATAAAGATTAGAAAATCTGAAAGTTGTCCGCAACCAGTCGGAGTTGAACGTAACCTTCCTAGATGAGCAGCTGTTTAAAATTGAAGAGTTACCATGGTATGTAGATGTGGTCAATTATCTGGTTTGTGAACAATTTCCTGAGAACTACATAGCCCACCAAAAGAGGTAACTTAGACACGAATGTAAATCATATTATTTGGACGAGCCAAATCTTTACAAGAGGGGGTCAGACCAGATTTTGCACCTATGTGTACCAGAAGCTACTCACTAGCGCATATTATCCCAATACCATAACTCACTATATGATGGACATTTTGGAGGACAATGCACAACAGCAAAGGTGTTACAAAGTGGATATTTTTGGCCAACTTTATTCAAGGACGCAAGAAACTATGCAATAAAATGTGACAGGTGCCAACGCATAGGGAACATTTCATGAAAAAATGCGATGACAATGAACATTATCTTAGAATTGGAGCTATTCGACGTATGGGGCATAGACTTCATGGGACCATTTGCACCATCAAATGGTCACAAACACATTCTATTGGCCGTCGATTATGTTTCAAAATGGGTTGAAGCGGTATCGTGCGTCGCAAGCGATGCGGCGGTAGTCTCCAAGTTTTTGCAGAAAAATATCTTCACTTGTTTTGGCACCCCACGTGCCATAATAAGTGATGAAGGCTCCCACTTTGTTAATGGCGTATTCAACAAATTGCTACTCAAGTACAATATCCTCCATAAGGTCACCACCGCATACCATCCACAGACAAACGGCCAAGCTGAGGTGTCCAATAAGGAAATCAAGTTGATCCCAGAGAAGGTGGTGAAGCCTTCACGCAAAGATTGGACCCTGAAGCTGACGATGCCTTGTGGGCATACAAAACTGCCTATAAAACACCCATAGGCATGTCCCCGTATGCGTTGGTGTTTGGGAAGGCATGTCACTTACCGCTTGAACTAGAGCATAAAGCAATGTAGGCAGTGAAGAAGCTCAATTTTGATATAAAGACCGTAAGGGAGGCAAGGAAATTTCAGTTGGTCGAGCTTGATGAATGAAGAACTCAAGCATATGAGAATGGCAAGATCTACAAGAAGCGTGCAAAACATTGGCATGACAAACGACTATGCGAGAAGAATCTCTAAATTAGACAGAAGGTCTTGTTATACAATTCTCGGCTGCGACTTTTTCTCGAAAAATTAAAGTCACGATGCTTCGGTCCCTTTATAATCCAAGAGGTATTCCCGCATAGAGCGGTTGAGTTAACCAATGAGGATAGGACCAACACATTCAGAGTAAACGGGCAAAGAGTCAAGATATATCACGGAGGAGACTAGCATCGCGAGAAAACCTCCGTGGACCTGAGGTATTCCTGACTAAAGAAGAAGTGGGCAGTCCCTGCGCAATCATACGATCCAAACTCATCAGGGACGCAATGTTTTTTGAAGTATCCTTTTTATATCCTTTTTACACCATCATTTTCAAAAAAAATAAAAAATAACAAATAATAAAAAAAACAACTCTGTCTTTTATATTTTTTACCCTCTCGATGTTTTTATCAACAATCGTGGTAAACGATTGCGATGCAGCTACGTGATAACTGAAAAATGTGATTAGTTTGTTCAGCCATCGCAATCAAAGAAATTGGCTCGCCATAAAGAAGGATGCGATCACAGATGATACGGGCAATAGAGCAAATTTGGGGGTTGTATCTTTCTTTGACTTTGTTTATTCCAAATATTGCACTCTCGCATCTCATTCTTAACTTCGATAATTTTATCATCGCATCCTCTTTAGTTGGTGCAATCATTACATGTTGATTACTTTAGTTAGTCACCGCATTTTTTTCCGTACCAATTATGATTTCAATGATGAAACGCATGCCTCTATTTCTCATTGCATGTACTAGAATAAACTTAATTTTAGGACAATCAATTCATGAAATATTCCTAGAAGTTAGTGGTCCACCAGCTTTCTTTTCAAACTGACTTTTATGAAACTTCCTAAGAGCATCGCATGAATTCTTTCAGTCTATCAGCAATGAAGACATTGCTACGTTTAAATTTGGGGGTGCCGGTATATATTTTCAATCTTGCTACCTTTAGACATTGCAAAAAAAAAAAATCATAACATTGAGATCGGATCTTACTCATAGTTGGATGTCCTCATGACACCTATGGGGGTAAGTCAAAACGAAGGTAGGAATCATGATCAGCGCATAAATACAGTAATCGCAACTCCGCTGCCAAATGGGCATGAGTTTAGACTAAGAAAGAGCACTTTGCTCGTAGTTGGATATCCGCATGACACCCGTGGGGGCAAGCCAAAACGAAAGCTAGGCACTTGGATCGGCGCAAGGTCACAAAAAGAATATCTAAACTATGCAAGGATAAAAATCATTTGGAAACACCCCAGTTAAAGAAGTTTTTGAACTAAATCATGCGATGCCTTGGAAACAAGTAAATTCTTTTTTAAGGTTAAACTTGTGGTCCCTAAGTCTTAGAAATATTTTAAAAAGAGACCTGGATGGAAATTAAGAAGATTTTGGTTTATAAAATTTGAATAAGGCACCTCGAGAAATCTAGGTAAAGAGAATGTGGCTGACTCTCTAAGGAAAATCTTTAGTTTATTCTTGAGAACAAGCATTGTTTTAAATTTGGGGGTGTGATGATGGGAAGAAATGCACGTTATTACAGTGCAAAGATATAAAACAATATGGGAATGCGAGGGTAAAAATATGCAAAAACGTGTCCAAAAGCATTAAATTGAGAATATTGCGATCGCATGCGTCCACCGCATTAAAGTAGCTAATTTACTTATTTTGTGCAGGAAAATGCATTGGCACAAAACACATTGTGATCCAAGGGAATTTGGCGTCCGCGCGCATTGAAAGATTGCGACCGCAAAGCCATGCGATCGTATGCACTCGTGAGATGCAGCTCAAGAAGGTGGCCACATAAAGACAACGCATCAAGGTGAAAGCATAATAAATCATGATGGGACAGAAAGCTGATGACGGTCGAATCTGAATTTAGTTGACAAACCATTAACGACACATTGTAGCAAGTACATTCAACTTTTTGGTGACCATTAATCGGCGCATCAAACAGAGATTTAATGACCTCCCATCATTGCAATCATTTGAGAGAAAAGCTTCTTCACCTTAAAGCTCTTTAAATACTGAAGGCCACCACTGTTAAAGGAGTTTAGAGTTTTGGGAGTTTGAATTCTACACAGTTCGCCATATACATAGAAGATAGATCATAGATAGTCGTTAGTCTGTAATTCATATACTTAGAAGGCGGAGGCGAGCAAAGAGAAGAAGACACCGAGATATCATTCTTGGTTAGCTCAAGAGATTCTCTGTTTGCTATCATGCATCGCATGCACCTTAGAAATAGGATATGATAGTATGTGGTCGCCTTATATATGTGTGTATTATTCATCATCGCATAGACAAGAATAGAGGCTTAAACATAAGTCCTATAGACATTATCATATACATCGCATGCGTCCTAAAATTAGGAACTATGGCATTTGCATTGAGAGATGACATGTTGTTGTGTATGTGTAGCATGATCGCATAACTTGAACGCAATCTTAGGAAGTGTTAGCTAAATCCCTTCTTAACCTGTTCCCCGTATACTCATTGTAACTTTCGCTGTCATTAACTCTTTACTCAACACCGCCGCATAGGATTTATACTTTAAACAACATACCAACCAAACTTATTTGATTTTCGCCATCGCAAAGGAATAAAAAATTTACCAATGCATAGTGTCTTAGTAGTCCCTATGTTCGACCCTGGACTTACCAAGAAACCTAGTAGGATTTATACTTGGATTTTACTAGGAAAACTTGCATGTGCAACGCATAATTCACCACCGCAATTTCATACCATTATTTCATCGCATTAACAACGCATCAACGATCGCAAGGTGCTTAGTACACGATGGTAGGAGAAGCGATGCTTTTCCAAGTGGTTCAAGACCCGGTTCGCCTATTTGAACTGGAGACTTCTTGTCTTTGCAATAGTTAGCTTTTCTTTTGTGTTTTAAGGCACTTTTACCCGGTTCATCAACTTTGATTGCTTATACATGTGATGTATGGTACTTATATGCCAAAGTGTTTGTCATATAGTTAAAACCCACCTTAGGTTGTGCAATTACTCATGCATCATGCATTATAAATGTTATAATCGAGCATGAAGAAATTATTTGAAATCATGCGCATGCATCATGAAATATAAGAGTTATATTTTGCATGCAGTGAGCATTATCATGCATCATCCTTTTATTATAAATGTTATAGTCTAAGGGTGAATAGAAGCATATTTTGCTTGTTTCATTGCTATTTTGTATAAGTGTTATATAAACGAAGTAGCAATGAATGGGCAATGCATTGAGCATGACACTTAGGTCGTTTATAAGCATTATGAATGCCTTGCATGTGTTAGCTTAGAATTGTGGTTGTTTCCATTTATAAGTGTTATAAAGGAAATTAGACGTAAAATCAATAATTCAGAGTTGCATGCGGACTTAGGGTGAACTCAAGTTTTTTAAAAGGGTTTTAAAATTGGATTGAGATAAAGCTAAGTTCAAATGGTTCTAAAAAGTTTAGTAACCTAGATTAATCTTTTAAAATCAGTTTAATAGGATTAAATTGGTTGAATAAGAGATTAAATTTGTTATAAACCCATCTATAAGGGACCTTTTATCTAAAGTGGGTTCTGGCTAGGCTGGGTTCCTAAGTTGACGGAAATGTAACACCCCTACCTGGGAACCTACCTGGAAAGGTGAATTAGATAGATTTTCAACAAGCATGCAATGATTTGGTCAAAGATGTCGTTAAAGAGCTTAATGGATGATGATCAAAAGTTGTTACACTATCCAAGGTAAATGTTACTCTTGGGAAAACCTAAAATTCACTTAGTTAAAATCCTTAGTCGTGTTTTTTCTAAGTAAGCTAAACCCTAGGTTATAAAATACTCGGTGGGAGGAAGAGGCATATCCGATATGTCTATGATTCCACTCATGTTTCTCCCTATATGTTCACACCGTGAGATTCATGCTTGGCCTCGTGGTGCCCAGGATGCATCCCCCTTCGGATGGTTTTTACATGAGTCAATATCAAGGTGAACGAAGTGAGTGTTTATAGTAAGTGGGTGCAGGGTGTGTATCAACACGTCCTATGGTCTCTGTCATTGGTTTAAACCGTGAGATCATTCTGTACACCCTCGTGTCGCCTTCGAAGCGTCCCCCTTCGGATGGGTTTTGTGCAGTTGGTCAATATTAAGGTGAACTCCAGAAATGGATAGGGTCGCTTTAGGTTTTTCCCCAATCAGATTTTTTTCCCTTCGGATTGGCCTTTTAGGACGGACCTCTAGGGCTTAAAATGGCGGGTCACACTCACAGAAGATTGTTAAGTAAGTAAATGATCTCTTGGCCAAATCAATGATGGCTTGTCGTTATAGGAACAAGAGTTATTAACTAGTCGAGAACTTCTCAATTTAGAGGAGGGATGACTGACCTCCCTTCGGGAACTTTTGTCCTAAACCTTTGAAGCCTCATTGCGAAACTAGATGTCACACGGGGTTCATGTTAGTTTTACTAAAACCTTATTGGATGATGTTTTTGTTTTACAACGAGTATTTGCTTAAAACCTATCGTAGGTCTATTTGTTTTTATTTTCAGCAACTCGTTAGTATTTTCGTTTAATGCTTTTGAAAATGACTGATTATTTATAGTGGAAAGAATCGTGTAAAACGAATTTCCTGGCAAACGACCTCCATCCCACTACTCTCCAAAAGAGGAGACAAGACAATAAATATGATTTATTGTCTTGGAGACATGTCTGGTAGAGAATGATGATTCTACCTGGATCCTTGATTTAGGTGCTACCAATCATGTAGTTCCTCTTACCAAGGATTCAGTTCCTAGCAAACGTTGCCATAGGGAGAGATGACTCTTCAAGTCGATACTGGTGAGGTTGTTTCAGCTGTTGCTGTAAGCAAACTGAAGTTATTTGTTGACAAGAAACGTTATCTGTTACTGGATAATTTTTTTGTAGTTCCTCATATTAAGAGGAACTTAATCTTGGTTTCTTGTCTCATTGGACAAGGCTATATCGTCTCCTTTTCTGAGAATAAAGTGTTTATTTTCAACAATGGAATGGAGATTGGTTATGGCTCAATGGAAAATAACTTATATGTACTAAGATCGTTAGTTATAAAGGCCTTGTTTAACATTCAAATGTTTAGTATGGCAACAACAACTAAAAGACAAAAGGTTTCTCCAAAAGAAAACGGCCATATTTGCCATCTTAGGTTAGGTCAAATCAACCTCAATAGGATTGAGAAGTTGGTGCAAAGTGGACTTCTAAAGAGTTTAGAAGAAAACTCTTTACCAGTATGTGAATCATGCCTCGAAGGCAAGATGACTAAATGACCTTTTACTGGAAAATGTTATAGAGCCAAAGAAACCTTGAGCTTGTACATTCAGACCTCTGTGGTCCGATGAATGTTAGAGCTCGAGGTGGGTATGAATATTTCATCTCTTTCATAGATGATTATTCAAGGTTTGGTTATCTCTTCCTAATGCAACGTAAGTCTGAAGCCCTTGACATGTTCAAGGAGTATAAGGCTGAAGTTGAAAACTTGTTAGGTAAAAAAATAAAAACACTATGATCGGATCGTGGTGGAAAGTACATGGACCTCCAATTCCAGAACTATATGATAGAACATGGGATTGCATCCCAACTCTCGGCCCCTGGTACACCTCAGCAAAATGGTGTATCAGAAAGGAGAAACATGACCTTGTTGGACATGGTTCGGCCTATGATGAGTTATGCTCATCTTCCAGACTCGTTTTGGGGTTATGCAATGCAGACTGCTTGTTATATTCTAAACAATGTTCCCTCGAAAAGTGTTTCTGAAACACCTTTTTATGGAGAGGCCATAAAGGTAGTTTACGCCACTTCAGGATTTGAGGCTGTCCGGCACATGTGCTAGCGACTAACCCAAAGAAGTTGAAACCGCGTTCAAAGGTTTGCCTCTTTGTAGGCTATCCCAAGGAAACAATGGGAGGATACTTCTATGATCCGAGTGAGAACCAAGTGTTTATTTCCACTAATGATATCTTCTTGGAAGAAGATCACATGAGGGATCATAAGCCACGAAGTAAGCTCGTTTTACATGAGATCTCAAGTGAGACTGAGACTGCTGAGGGTTCAACAAAAGTTGATGAACAGGCCGACAGATCAATAAGAGTTATTGAGGTCGGGACGTCTAGTCAACCAACTCAAAAGTTGAGACTACCTTGACGTAGTGGGAGGGTTATGAACCTACCGGATAGCTACATGGGTTTGACTGAAGCCTATAACATCATTACAAATGATGGGGTCGAGGATTCGTTGTCTTTTAAGAAAGCAATGGAGGATGTTGACAAAGATGAATGGGTTAAGGCCATGAACCAGGAAATGGAGTCTATGTACTTCAATAATGTCTGGGAGCTTATTGATCCACCTGATGGGGTAAGACCTATTGGGTGTAAGTGGATCTTTAAGCGAAAGAGAGGTGTAGATGGAAAGGTGCAAACCTTTAAAGCTAGGCTCGTGGCAAAGGGTTATACCCAGGTTGAAGGAGTTGACTATGAGGAAACTTTCCCACCTATTGTCATGCTAAAGTCTATCATGATTCTCCTGTCCATAGCCACATTTTATGATTATGAAATATGGCAAATAGACGTCAAGACTACCTTTCTGAATGGTAATCTTGAGGAGACCATCTATATGACTCAACCAGGGGGGTTCGTCGTTCCAGATCAAGAGCAAAGGGTTTGCAAGCTTAATATGTCCATTTATGGGTTGAAACAAGCATCTAGATCTTGGAACATCAGATTTGACACTGCTGTCAAGTCATTTGGCTTTGGTCAGAATGTTGATGAGCTTTGTGTTTATAAGAAGATCATCAACAGCTCAGTAGCTTTCCTGGTACTGTATATGGATGATATCCTACTCATTGAGAATGATGTAGGGTATCTGACTGATATTAAGAGTTAGCTAGCTGCCCAGTTCCAAATGAAAGATTTGGGTGTAGCATAGTATGTTCTCGGGATCCAGATCATTGAGGATCACGAGAACAAACGGTTAGCCCTGTCTCAAGCATCGTACATTGATCAAATGTTGATCAGGTACAGGATGCAGGATTCCAAGAGGGGTTTGTTACCCTTCAGGCATGGAATCATTTTGTCTAAGGATCAATGTCCTAAGTCACCTCACGAAGTTGAGGAGATGAGATGGATTCCCTATGCTTCTGATGTAGGAAGCTTGATGTATGTAATGTTGTGTACCAGACCCGAAATTTTCTATACAGTAGAGATTGTCAGTCGGTATCAGTTCAATCCAAGATTTGATCACTAAACAGCGGTCAAGACGATCCTCAAGTATCTTCGGAAAATGAGGGACTACAGGCTCGTGTATGGAGATAAGGATCTGATCCTTACAGGATACACAGACTCTGACTTTCAGACCGATCGAGATTCTCGCAAATCAACATCGGGGTCAGTGTTTACTCTGAATGGAGAGGCTGTAGTCTGGCGAAGCATCAAGCAATGATGCATCGCGGACTCCACTATGGAAGCCAAATACGTAGAAGCTTGTGAAGCAGCTAAAGAGGCTGTTTGGTTGAGGAATTTCCTTTCAAGTTTGGAAGTTGTTCCAAATATGGATTTTCCTATCACTCTTTATTGTGATAACAGCGGGGCTGTGGCAAATTCGAAGGAGCCTCGGAGTCATCGGCTGGGGTAAGCAATAGAACGAAAAATCACCTGATCAGGAGATTGTGCATCGTGGTAATGTGATAGTCACCGAAGATCGCATCGGAGCACAACGTTGCTAATCCCTTTACAAAGACCCTCACGACTAAAGTGTTTGAGGGTCATCTGGAGAGTTTAGGTCTGTGGGACATGCGGCATCTGTCTAGGGCAAGTGGGAGATGATATCAGGGTATGCCTTAATTTATTATATATTGTACATTTTATTTGTATTGTACATTAGTCTCCCGATCATTAGGACAAATGGGAGATTGTTGGATTGGTGTCCTAATTCTCTCAAAGTCTCATTGTTTTGTAAAGATACACATTGTTTCAATAAATAAAATAAGTGTTGTTAATTATGGCATTTATACTCATATCCAATAAACAAAGCTCCTTGGTTATCATATGTGAACTGAAGCACGTATATGTGATATACAAGTGGACCATGCCTTAAGTGATAACCTAAATAGGTCTGTAGTATAAGGATTAAGGTGGGATACCTGATTCTGGTGACACTACAGATACGGCCCGCTTTGTAGAGGTTTGTAGGTATTGTAAACTACTACGGATGGTAGATCCTGACCATTCATGTGGAGACGTACGAGCGGGAGTGTCCTGTACAAAGAGTTTGTATAGACCTGAACCACAAAATGACTAGACTTTGATATAACACCATTGATACTAGAGACTTACATCTCAACCTTAAATGACCGTAGTGGACATGACCTCAATCCTGAGTGTTTTGGGAACTCCTGCCTTTGAGGGCGTCCTTTGATTAGTATGGGTGAAGATGGCCAGATTGCCAACTCAACATGCCTACCTTTTTGGGGACTTGTCTGATCTGGGAGCTGGAAACTCAATCCACAAGATGGAATTCACTCTTCCCGAAGTAGGATGAGTAGAAAGATTGCTCCCTTAAGAGCTGATTCCGAGGCTTGAACATAGTGGCCACAGCTTCTCTTTGGAAAGAGGACTCAGTCATAGTAGGACTATGACTTATGTCTAAGAGGGATCAGTGTACTTAAGGAGACAGATGTAACTACAAGGCATAAACGTTATGGCCTAGCTATACTTACGAAGCGATCTGTGAGGTTGTCAGCACTGCTCATTGGTTAAGATAGACACATAATATATCTATTGGTAAGGAGAGTTCAATTGTTGGTCTTTAGTGGAGTGCCTGGCAGTTAACGGATGGTTGGATCCCGTGAATAAAGAGTTTAGTCAGTTATTCACGGTACCGTTGAAAGCTTCGAGCTACAGGTCCATAAAGTCCCCTTGGTAGCTCAATGGATTCAGTTGAGAATCAGTTCTTGGTGTTGATTTGAAATGTTCAAATTGACAAGAGGTATTTTGATTATAATTGAATATAATCAGTTTGACATTATAGATACATCTAGTGGAGGAATTGATGTAAATGAGATTTACATTAATACCATGGAATAGAAAAAGAACAATTGTTTATATGTTTCATGAGATGAAATATTAAAACTATAAGTTATAAATATAGTATGATAAGTTGGTTATCATTTATATTTATAATAATATTAATTATTGGATAAATAATTCTTTTTCTTTAATAACCAAGTGAGAGGGTGGTTATTGAATCATGGTAACCGTGAGTTTAAAAGGAAAATGGTTTTCCTATTTTAAAAATAAGGGATTCACAAAACGATTGAAAAGGATTTTTAGTTTTCTTTCTCGGCGAAAAAGAAACTCACGGGGTCGTTAAGTAAATACAGATTTACTAAACGACGGTTGGGCGAGCTAAACAATCGTGTAGTGGCAAGCTAAACGATCGTGCAATATTTACTAAACGATCGCATAGTTTTGCTAGACGATCGCTTGCCCAAAGTAAACGATCGCATAGAGTCTGTAGGTGACAGACCGAGCTAAATGATGAGCTAAATGATCGCATAGCTTTTGTTAGACGATCATTTAGCTTTATCTAAATGATTAGGCATCAACCTATACGTGATCGGCGTTTCCTCCTTCATCTGCCTCATACCAAGTCCGAACAGAGCCCACCCTCTAGATTCTTACACCGAGAATACCAAGGTCACCTTGTTAGTGGTGTCAGACTCGACACCGTCGAGGTTTTCTGGAGGTCGTTCGTGTTGTAGAGGAGTTCGTGACCAAGGAGATTGTTTAGGACGAGCATGAAGTGTGCATGTGGTGTTCATTGCTGTGTTGCGGTCATGTTGATCGAGCATTCGAGGTTGTTGATTGTTCGAGCGATCGCGCATCGGAGCGTGGAGATGAATCTTCAAATGTGTGTAGAGTTTGCTCTCAGTTCTTTTGAATTTATTCATGTTGTAATTTCTATATGAATTGTATAACCGTTTATTTTGAAGTCGACTGTAAATGTAATTGTTCATTCATGATTGTGATTTGGAATAATCTTTCTTCCGCTGCTCATGGAAATCTCAGTTCCGATTTCCTTCAAGAGGCTGAGTTCATTGCACTGTCTGAGGCTGTGAAGGAAGGTCTGTGGTTGAAAGGTTTACTAAACGATTTTGGCATAACATAAACAAAGGTCAGAATCTATTGTGATAACCAGAGAATAATCTACTTATCTAAAAACTAACAATTTCAAAGCAGGACCAAGCACATTGATATTAAATATCATTTCATCAGACACAAGATTGAGAAAGGGGATGTCGAGGTAGTGAAGATTCATACCTCAGACAATGCAGCTGATATAGTAACCAAAACTGTTCTATTAAACAAGCTTGGCCAATGCTTGGACCTTCTCGGGTTCGAGTTACCTGAAAAAGGTTAGCTCAAGTCAGCTTAATAAGCAAAGAGGGAAAGGTACTTTGGATGCAAACTTAGAATCATGCTTGTCCTCAAGCATGCGTTATACTCAAGAAATTCTAACTCACCTTCTTGCTTTCCTTTGCGATGACCAGCTTCTTAGAATATAATTTACTCATACCTCTAACCATCACCGTAATGCTCTCATCCACTTCAGCTGCTTCTTCAAAAAGATTTTTTCTAAGTTTAGATCCGGCAAGCCTTTACTAAAAAAATTTTTATTCATTCACCACAACTTTGCGTTTAGCTTTTGAGAATGTGTTCATTCAAAACACTTCAAAAATTTGTGATGACTTATTCAAATGTGGCGTTGAACCTGGTTACGCTCTTCGTTTTGGCTTACCCCCACGTGTGTCATGCGGGCATCCAACCTCAGTTGCGTTCCATATTCAACTCAACTCTTGTCTTGCTTGATTTGGCTTGCGCCAGACAAAGGAGTTGCGCTTATGCGTTGATCCTGGCAATCTTACCCATAGGAGTTGCACTTATGCATTGATCTTGGCAATCTTACCTTCGTTTTGGCTTGCCCTCACGTGTGTCATGCGGACATCCAACTACGAGTAAGTACCTTTCACAACTTAATTCTTATCAACATGGGTTTCCCCATTTCGTTAACAGTGGAGTTGTTATTCTCAAAATTCTCTCTCTCTCTCTTTTTTTTGGATAAATTAACGCAATGTAATGAATGCAATGCTCCGAGACCGCTGCCACACTCAAACTTAGAGGTTGGCAGCGTTATCACCACAAAGCTAAAAGCAAAATTACAGGAATACTATAATAAGAGTTTGAGCAAAGGTTTGCACATAATAAAACTTAAGACTTTCAAAATTTGAAAAAGCTATTAAAAGTAAGGAGAACCTTGCGATGCTTAGTTAGCGGATGCGGTGAATTATACGTACCATCATAGATGCATCGCAAATAAATGCAATCGGGAAAAGAGAATTTCAAAAGGATAATGCATAAGAGATAACAAGAAAAGACCTTAGGCGGAATAACTCATGTGATTATGTGTTGGAATCCACGCGATCGAAGCCATGCATTGAAAGATGGAGGGACTTCTTCCATTATAATGCGCACCAAGGAGAATTATTTTTCGCACCTATAAGGAGCAAACGTACCACAACCAAGGAAGCAGCCGCATATTCAAAATAACAATAATAATAAAAATAAACTAAACTAAGAAAGCAAGGTAAAGATAGAGTAGAAGCCATCCCTGGAAAAATTGGAGTGTTGTCACCGCAAGAAGTCTCCCATGCAAGAGATTGCTCTCAACTACTTGGTGATGACGAAAAATTAGATGTTAATTACTCAACAACTAAAATTTTGTGGACGCAATATGCTATGCATGTTCTTAATGTATGCGTTGATTATCATGCGTCGTGGTCATGCGCTAGAATGACTATGCGTTAACAAATGTATGTGATGACCATGCATCTTGTCACAAGTTTTCTTGCGCTTACGCCAAGTATAATGCGAACGAAAGTTTCTTGGATGATCCGAGGTCGAACTCAGAGACTTGTAGCTAGATGAATGCGGTAATGTGCATGTAGCAGTTGAATAAAAGAATGATGGGGAGGTTTCTATGCTAACACTACTCCTACTCCTAAATAACAGACAATGCAATGAGAATATGAAAGAGAGGTAGATGCACGATAACTCATGACATGAAATAAATGAATGGAAAAATAGATAAAATGTGGAGATGATTTCATTGCAACCCTTAAGAGTGACCACAAGGGCAACCTTGGTCAATGCAAGCCATGCGATCATGCTGCACACACTAAAAGCCTAAATCTAGGACATATGTAGTGGGTATGCATAAGTGTCGAGACGACCGCATACAACCACCATATCCTACTTCCTGGATGCATGCAATATCCTATCTGTAGGGTGCATATGCTGTGTGATAGCAAATGGAGCTTATCTCTAAGTTTCTCATTCTTGCCTATACGTTCCAATCCACTCTCTCGAATCTTAGATTTGGGTTTTAGACTACTCTCTCAAGTATGCCTAAATGATTAATGATGCGCTCATAAGACAAGGTAACCGCATGAACTTTACTGACATAAGATTATTCCTATCTCTAGTGAACAATAACTCATATTGCTTAATGCGACCAACCACTTACCCTCTCGGGCATTTAGTTGTTGCTGACTTTACTCATAGACAAGCGTTGCGTCCACCTATAGACAGGCATTGCTACAGCTTCATACTAAGCAAATAAGGTTTTCTCACACACTCACGCAACGCACACCTCTCGGTGGTTTGCTACATGCTTCATATCTCTAATCCACATGACTAAGTATGCGATACTCTAGCAATCTCACTGAGTGATGCAATGAAAGTTAAGGATGCTAAGTAAAGAAGCTGGAGACGGAATCGAAGGACATATAGAAATGTATTGAACACAAAATATATTAATTCCTTAATCCCAAAATGTAGTGCAATACAATATGCGAAAAGAAGAGAAAATGAAATGACCAGCTGGAAGTAATGACTTGCTTCCAGCGGATGTGTGTCAAGGCTGCCGGTGGTGCCATGGATGGGCGGAGGAGCTAACTCTCTCGAGATCTAGCTTCGGTCGAAGGCTCCGGTCGTCACTCGAAATGGATGAGGGAGGTAAAGAACTCTCAAGCTTCTTCTCACGCATTTGTCTATATCACAAGGATCCGCCCTAGGCGAACCTCAGGCAAAAACCTTGGATAACTTGAAATTCTGCTCATTGGTTTCTTTATATAGAGCCTGGATAGCCGACAGCATTAATGGACTGCTCTGATTCTAACATTCGTGGAGCGTTTAGTCCTTTCTGAATCTCTACTGCTAACGGCATGGTAGGTGAAATGTTAACATCAGCTTTTGATTTTCCTAAGATATGTGTTGATGCGTTCATTCCACCAACCTTGTGTTGATCCCATTAGTATGCGTTATCGTGTAGCCGCAATCATGTAGTGACCGCATTTGCTTAATACTGCAACTCTACACGATGACTGTAATCGCTTGACGAGCGCAACTCCCATGCGATGGACGCATGCGGCTAATTACCGCAACACTCATGCGTTGATCAAACGCGTTTTCCTTTGCAATGGAGAGTTTTCTCCGCATGCGGTCGTCTATGCAGTAGTCCAATTTCCGCATTTGCGTTCACTTCCTGCATTAGCTACAAAAATAGACAATTGAACACATAATAATGCATAATAATGGGTTAGCCAAGATTCATCATGTTGAACGATGCAAGCTCAATTTCTTATGAATTTATAACATAATTGCCGCATATTCTGCTTAACAGTCCTCATAATTCTAAATAAAAGGCCTAAGATGACATGCATTTCTGCCTGTCATCATTTGGGTCAAGGAGCTTATCCTGACCATTGGAACTTCCGGCAATTGTTGGCCGCATGTTGGCTACCATGTGCTTAGAATTACCTTAAGCTCATGCGACCGATTTCCCTTCTATCTTGGGGTTAATACTGGCTTTCGGTGCATCGCCTACACTTCAATATTGGTTGCAACTTGGTCACACAAGCTACAATACTCCCAAGATAAAAAGGTTGTCTGCAGAGACACAAAACTCAACAAACAATTAGCTGCCAGGTCCCCAACAACGACGCCAAAAACTTGGTGACGAAAAATTAATTACCAAGTCGTCAAGGACTTGATGACTAAAATTAAGTAAACGCAATATGTGATGCATGTCTTAAAGTATGCATTGATTATCATGCGTCGGTGGTCATGCGTTGGAATGACACCATGCGTTAACGAATGTATGTGATGGCCATGCGTTCCTATCACAAGTTTTCTTGCGCTCACGCAAATATTAACGTGAACGCAATTTTCTCGGGTGATCCGAGGTCGAACTCAGGGACTTGTAGCTAGACGTATACGGTGATGTGTATGCGGCAGTTGAATCAAAGAATGATGGGAGGGTTCTAACCTAACACTACTCCTACTCCTACTCCTAACTAACAGACAATGCAATGAGAGGTAGAAACACGACAACTGTTGACGCGTAGTAAATGGATGGAAAATAGATAAAACATGAGGATGTCTTTATCGCAACCCTTAAGATTGACCGTAAGAGCAACCTCAGCCAATGCAACCTAATGCGTTCATGCCATACACGCCGCCATAAATGTATGTGATTTGTATTAGCAAATGGAAATTATTCCTAAGTCTCTATTCTTGCTTATGCAATCTTAATCTAGCTCTCCCGAGCATCGATTCTAACCTAGCTCTCCCGAGTCTTAGATTCTTTCTTAGAATCTCTCCCGAGTAGCTCTAAAGGTGTGATGGACGCATACATAAGACAAGGTAACTGCAAAAGCCTGGTCGACATAAGATTATTCCTATCTCTAGTGAATACATGCTTACATTGCTTAATGCGTCCAACCACTTACCCTCCCGAGTAGTTGGTTGTTGCTGACTTTACTCATAGACAAGTATTGCGTCTGCCTATAAACAGGCGTTGCTATAGCTTCACATTAAGCGAATAAGGTTTTCTCACACACTCGTACAACGCACACCTTCTGGTGGTTTGCTACATGCTTCATATCTCTAATCTACATGATTAAGTATGGGATACTCTAGTAGTCTCACTAAGTGATGCAATGAAAGTTAAGCAAAGAAAGATGGAGGTGGAATCGAAGGAAACATAGAAATGCATTGAACACATAATGTATTAATTCTTTAATCCAAAATGTAATAAAATACAATATAAGAAAAGAAGAGAAAATGAAAAGACCATCTAGAAGCAATGACTTGCTTCCAGCAGATGTGTGTCAAGGCTGTCGATGGTGCCATGGATGGGCGGTGGAGCTGACTCTCCCGAGATCTAGCTCTGATCGAAGGCTCCAGTCATCACTCGAAATGGATGAAGGAGATGAAGAACTCTCAAGCTTTTCTTGTAACGCGTTCTTCTGGATCACAAGGATCCGCCTACAGCAAACCTTAGGCAAAAACCTTGGATTCAAACCTTGGGCGAAAACCCTGAATGATTTGAAATTATGCTCAACGACTTCTATTTATAGAGCTTGATTGCCGACAGTATTAATGGACTGCTCTGATTTTGACATTAGCGGCGCGTTGGTCCTTTTCTGAGTCTCTTCTGCTAACAGCGTGGTAGGTCAAATGTCAACATCATCTTTTGATTTTCCCGAGATATGTGTTGATGCGTTCATTCCACCAATCTTGCATTGATCCCTCTATTATGCGTTATCGTGTAGTCGCAATCATGTAGTGACCACATTCGCTTGATTATCGCAACTCTACACGATGACCGCAATCGCTTGACGATCGCAACTCCTATGCGATGGATGCATGCGGCTGATCATCGCAACACCCATGCATTGATCGTATGCATTTGCCTTTGCGATGGAGAGTTTCTTCGCATGCGGTCGTCTATGCGATAGTCCGGCTTTCGCGTTTGCGTCCACTTCCTGTGTTAGCTACAAAAATAGACAATTGAACATATAATAATGCATAATAATGGGTTAGCCGAGATTCTCAATGCTAAACGCCGCAAACTCATTTTCTCATGAATTCCTAACATAATTTCCGCATATTTTGCTTAACAACCTTCATAATTCTAAATAAAAGACCTAAGATGACATGCATTTCTGCATGTAATCAGGTACTTTGGATGCTTACAAAGGTGGAGATTGTTACAGAAAGACTCAAAATCAAGAAGAACAACGTTGCAGGCAATTGAACCATTGTCGATATCTTTCTGATATGTGTTGTAACCACCAGAGCTTTATCGTTGACTATATCGCCTGCATATAAAATGAAAACGAATGTGAGATGAATGTATGAAGAGAAAATAAGAAAACGAGAAAGCAAGACATTCGTTCTGTAATAAACTTTGAAGAAGAAGTAATAAAAGAGAAGCTTCTGATTTGCACAGTGGACGTAGGCCTTTGGTCGAACCACTTAAATTCCTATGTCCTTCCTTTTTAACTCTACGATCGTTTAGCATTTACTAAAGTATCATTCACACGATTGTGTAGTTTCTATCACATCGTGTACTCGATCATTTAGCTCCGCGTCCAATCGTTTATACGATCGTTTAGCTCTTCAGCTATCATCTACACAATCGTTTAGCTCTTCAGCTGTCACCTACACGATCATCTAGCTTTAGTCAACTGTCATCTACACGATCGTCTAGCACTTCATCCTATCATTTACATAATTGAACTATCATTTAGTTCTTGGAGGTTTGTCTATACAATTGAGCTTCCATTTGGTAAACGACTGAAGGATTTCAAGCCTCAACATACTACCTCCCCTGATCTTGAATTGTTATTGACCGTTAAATTTGAGTGATTTGTGATTGTGAACGTGAAGATCATAGTCATCTGAGACAACACATCTCTCTGGGATTGTTGTCAAATTGATTGGGGGTTTTAGAATTTGATGCTAGTGGTTCAATATTTGGGGATCCTAATTTTCAAATCTTAGGGTTTTCATATCATTTGGCATAAGAGCCTAGGCTCTAGATTGGATATATTTTTTTCTAGTTATTTTCCTTGATTGAGTCTTTTCTAATTAGGGTTCTTGTTTGAAAAATCAAAATTGAGATGTTGCACAAAAGATCAAAGAACAATTGAGGAAAAAAATTAATTAGATTGTGGTTCGTGGTTCAGTGAATGTGAAATTGAGAGGAGAAAAATGATAATAAAAAAAAGGAAGATTGAAATTGAAAAAGAAAAAGAGAAATCGATCGGTGGTGTAGGATTAAATTGAAAACAGAAAAAATAATTAAGGCTTGCAGACGATAAAAAAAACAGAGAAGAATTTCTTTGGATTGTGAAAATCGAGAGTGAAAAAAGGAGATTGGAAAATTGGGAGAAGCCTTAACAAGAAAAGAAAAGAAAAAAAAAAAAAAAGAGAAGAATTTCTTTGGATTGTGAAAATCGAGAGTGAAAAAAGGAGATTGGAAAATTGGGAGAAGCCTTAACAAGAAAAGAAAAGAAAAAAAAAAAAAAAGAGAAGAATTTCTTTGGATTGTGAAAATTGAGAGTGAAAAAAGGAAATTGGAAAATCGGGGGATGCAGACCTTCAGAGAGGGAAAAAATTGAAGCAGGCACGTCAAGCAATTAGGTTAAGCAAGAACGTCAAGCAAATAGCTCAATTTTCATGATTTTTAAATCGTTGAAATTAATAAAAAAAAGATTATTTATCTCAAAAGCATTTTTTTTTCTAAGATTAAATTAGGGTTTCAATAAAATTATTGTCTTTAGTATATATTTCTAATTCCTTGTTTCCTTTTTATCATTGATTTGTTTAGTAGTTTACCATCTTTGTTCATCTTGCATAATTTTTTGAATTTTGAATATTAGATTCTTAATTCTTGATATCATATTCTTATTGTTTTTGTCCAAGTCTGTTGGATCTTGAATATTAGGTTCTTGATTTCTAGTTTTATTTTTGCTGAATTCAACTGATTCTTGCTTGAGTTTGACACTTTACGGCCATTCTTGTTTTTTTTTCTTTTAGCTTGCTCTTCTGACCTTGATTGCAAATTTTGGCTCATTGTCCTTTTGAGAGCATTCCTTTTTGTGAGAGAGCGCCTAAATTAAAGAGTGTAAACACGAGTGAACATCACCCATCGAGTAAAACATGTGAGGGAGTGATTGGCGAGGTCCGCTTTTCTTTCACTTTTTTTTTCTATTTTGCAGCAATGTTGGGCAATGGAGTTGTTCCACAGGGACAGTTACAAGAAGGACTCATTGAGGGAATCATGCAAACTTTAGAGACTTTAATCAATGGAGATTGGATAGAATAAAACAAAGGTTTCAAGCTAGGGAAAAGACCTAAGTAAAAAGGCGAGTTGTGGAGGTTCTTAAGGAGGAAGAAGACTCAAAGAAAAATGAATCTAACTCTGACCCAACTATAGATAGACCAGAAGAGAGGAACGACATGGCCTGAGAGGAAGGGGAGGTTTTCACAATAGGAGGTCGCAAGGTAGAAGAGAAAGCCACCATTGAGATCAAGGTTTTGGAAACATTAAAGTTAAATTTCAAAACTTTTATCGTACGTTTGATCCTGAAGACTTTTTTCAATGGAAACATGAGGCATAACATATTTTTCGTGGTAATGAACTCTCTGAAGAGAAAAAGGTAACTATCTTTAGAACATATTTTAAGGGGTACGCACAAACATGGTGGGATAAGGTGTGTTCTAAGAGGAGAAGGCATCAGGAAGGTTTCATGAAAACATGGCTAGAATTGAGAGAGCTTATGAAGAGGCGGTTTGTGCCAAAACATTACTTGAGAGATTGTGCACAAATACTTCAGGCTTTACGCAAAAGAAGTAAGAGTGTAAAAGATTATTTCAAGGAGATGGAGATGTTGATGGAAATACTGGAGATAGATGAGGATGAAGAGAACACTATGGCCAAATTTCTTCATGGATTAAATATTGATGTGACTGAACGTATTGAATTGCAAGCGTGCGAGGATATGGAGGAATTAGTGCACCTTGTAGTGAAGGTTGAAAAGCAATTTCAGAGACGCAAATCAAGGTACACTTCAAAAAAAAAATTCTTATTCAACTTCTTAGAAACAGGGTGACAAATCCACATAGTCTAAATTTAAACCCAAGGTAGGAAGTGATAAACATAAAGAAAAATGGGAGTCCTCATTGTTGACATATATTTAATGAATGTTTCTATCTTAGGCATACGCATAAACTTGTTTGACATAAAATGCAATGATGCCATAAACTTGTAAGCATAAAAGTTATCTTCTTATGTCATACAACGCTTAAGATGCGGTGATTCTAAATAGGCATATGGATGGTGATGAATGATGGGTCATACAAACTCATGTTACCATAAACTCAATGATTTGGAATGGAAATGGAATGTGGATGCTGTGTTATGCTTATTCAGACACACTTTATTTATGCGATACTACTTCTAGATATGCGTTATTTATGAGAATCTTGTAGTATACTATGCGTTGTCACAAGTTTCCTTGCGTTGGAACCAAGTATAATTCAACCGCAAGTTTCTCGATGTGATCCGAGGTCAAACACAAAGATTGTTTTAGGTTAATTGCATTACATTCGTGATATATACGATGGGGGTTTTTCAATTTAATAAAAGTGAGGTTTGTACATGCGATAAAGTAAATTTGTGCAATAAAGTAAAGATGCATTAAAATAAATGTGCGATAAAAGTAAAGTGCGGTAAAAGTAAACTTAAGCTATGATGATACAAGATACAGGTTACATGATACGTGATATCAAGATTGAGACTAACTGTGAAGATTATACAAAGAATCGTGTTATATGGTGGCAAGGCTTATGTGTGAAGCAGAAAGAGAAAGGATAATTAATATAAACATCGCAAGTTCCTTAATTGTGTTAAAGACATAAGTGCGGTTCCGCTTTCCCTTGGCGTACACCTCTCGGTGATCGGTCGTGTTTCCCCCATCTCTGTGGTGAAACAGGGACAAACATAGTGAACGCAAGGTTGCTTCTATCTCTGGAAGAATTTCTTGCTTTAGTTAACGCAATCTTCTAACCTTCTCTTGACAGATCAGAATGGCATCTTCACTTCTGCTCTCACAGGTGAAGATGTCGTCTAACATGCTTTAGCTAAACATCTTTATTTCTTTAGCACGGATTAAGTTACTTGTTTAATTCATATTAATCACCAAGGGATTAAGAAAACATCATGGAGAAAGTGACTAATGGAGGAACAGAAACAGACAGAAATGTGAAACTGATAATGATCATGACAATTAATTATAAAATCAAGTGTCTGATACATGGTTGTGAATGATTTAAACTAAGAAGATGAAATACAATTGATGAATAAGAGTTGGAAACAAATACAGAAGAGTGCCAATGTCTTAACACCGATTTGGATGGAGAGATTGCTTACCGGCGTATGGAGTGAATGGAAGGATGAACTTCCCTCTTAGACTTACTCAACTAGTAGAGTTGATCTAAGTATAGAGCTTCACGGTGGGGATTTGGAATGATTCGCCCTGAGACTCACCTCTCGTCCTTGCCTCTTTTCTTCTCAGATCTTCTCCGATCAGCACTCAGATCAACCTCTCTCTCAATATACAAATATCAAAATAGCCTCGTATCAAGTATATCCTTCAGTGAATTCTCTGAGGGTATTTATAGATGAATGCTCTGACTCTCTGCCGAGTGTGGTCCTCACTTTATTGTTATGGAAATTCTGAAAATGGTGGAATAAATATTCCTTCTGTTATGCAATCAATCCGTCGAAAATGCATAATGGTTAGTTGTACATATGTCAAAATCGTCTGTGATTGCATTGCTCATTTGCATCTTCGATCGTTTGTCCGCATGCGGTGTTGTTTTTTATTACCGCATGTGGTTGAAGTTCAACTCTGGATCGACTGTTGCATGCGTCGTCATTGCGTTGATCGCCTATTCATTCCTGAATGATGGGTGCAATGCAACATAGATGCATTAATCTTTTTCTCTTGAGGCATGAACGCATACGGTGACTTGATTTCCTACAAAATAAATTTGAAATATTCTTTTCTACCATCGCAATGGTGTTAGTGGGTGTATTGACAACAATTTATAATTCTTGCATTTCTTAGCCCATTTCCATACAATTGACGCAACTTTCCTCTCTTTTAATCGTAATATCTAAATAAAGCAGTATAAATAACTTGTATTTCTACAAGTTATCACTCATCAAAAGTAAAACCAAAAGTGAAGGCACCCACAGGTTTATAGAGATCTTAAGTGTTAGAAATGTCAAAGAGTGGGACACATAAGTCGAGAATATTCTAATAAGAGGACAATGATCATTAGAGAAGGAAAGATAGTCACTGATGTGAGTGAAGATGATGAAGAGAGAGAAAAATTAATGAGTGACCAAGAAGGAGAGGAAGAAGTGGAAGATACTTCATAGTTATCCCTTGTCACTAAAAGGGCCTTAAGTACACACATGAAGGAGGATGATTTGAAGAATCAGAGAGAGAATATTTTTCATACACGTTGCCTTGTACAAACCGTACCATGTAGTGTAATGATTGACAGTGGGAGTTGTACGAATGTGGTAAGCTCTAGTTTAATCTTGCGATTAGACTTGGATACTACACCTCATCCACGACCTTACAAACTACAGTGGCTTAATGATTGTGGGGAACTCAAGGTGAATAAATAGGTGAAGGTTCCTTTTGCCACAGGGAGATATAAGGATAAAGTACTGTGTGATGTGGTGCCCATGCATACAGGTGAGATATTCCTTAATAGGCCTTGGCAATTTGATAGTAAGGTTATCTATTATGGTTTTCTTAACCGTTATACTTTCACACACAATGGTAGGAAAACTTACTTGTACCCATCCCCTAAAGAAGTACTTATTGATCAAGAGAAGTTAGAAAAAAGAAGAGAAGAGGTCACAGCAAAAGCAAAAGAAAAAGAGAGCTTGAGACAAAGTGAAGGATTAAGAAAAGAAAATGAGAGTTTGAGAGAAAATGAGGGATTAAGAGAAAATAAAGATCATAGCTCGCGACCTAGAGAGAAAAAAGAGAGAAAAATAGCAAGTTAGAGTGCTAAATCTTGTGAGGTAAGGAAAAATATATTTTCAAAAAGAACCATACTCATGGTTTCATTTAAAGAAGCTTGTCTACAACAGAGGACCTTGACTCCTCTTTGTCGAGTATCTTTGTATCTCTTTTGCAGGAATTGAAGGAAGTCTTTCCCGATGAGTTACCTAAGGAGCTACTGCCTTTAAGGAGCATAGAGGATAAGATTGACTTTATTCCAGATGCTCAGATTCCAAACCGACCAGCCTACCAGACCAATTCACAAGAGGTCAAAAAGATTAAGAAGTAAGTTGATGAGTTGCTTGCTCATAGGTATATACGTGAAAGTTTAAGTCCTTGTAGCGTTCCTGTCCTAATAATACCTAAGAAAGATGGATCTTGGAGAATGTGTGTAGATTGTAGGGCTATTAATAAAATTACAATTAAGTATAGGCATCCTATCCCTAGGTTGGATGATATGCTAGATGAATTGTATGGTTATAGCCTTTTTACAAAAATAGACTTAAAATTTGGATAACCATCAAATTAGGATGAATGTTAGAGATGAATGGAAAACCACTTTCAAAACTAAGCATGGTTTATATGAATGGCTAGTTATGCCTTTTGGCTTAACTAATGCCCCTAGTACTTTTATAACACTTATGAATCATGTATTGCATGAATTTTAGGAGAGTTTGTAGTGGTTTATTTTGATGACATCCTAATATATTCTAAGACACTAGAGAATCATGTTACGCATGTTAGTATTCTGGTTGCATTTAGAAAGGAAAAACTTTATGCCAATCTCAAAAAGTGTTGTTTTTACATGGAAAAGGTAAACTTCCTAGACTTTGTAGTTTCTGAACATGGAGTGGAAGTTGATTCTGAGAAGGTTAAAGCAATTAGAGAGTGGCCTACACCTAAGAACGCTAGTGAGATTAGGAGTTTTCATGGGTTAGCTGATTTCTATAGGAGGTTCATTATAGATTTTAGTTCCATAGCTGCACCAGTTAATGTACTTATAAAGAAAAATGTAAAGTTTGAGTGGGGACAAGCACAAGAATGCGCTTTCAATGATGATAAGCTATATAATGTGCCTTTAGTTGCCTTACCTAATTTTGAGCTAACATTTGAAACTGAACGTGACGATAGTGGAATAGGGATTGGAGCTGTTTTAATGCAAGATCAAAGACCATTGATGTACTTTAGTGAGAAGCTGACTGGAGCTACCTTGAAATATCCTACATATGACAATGAGCTTTATGCCTTAGTTAAAGCACCACAAACTTAGCAACATTCCTTATGGCCAGAGGAGTTTATTATCCATACTGACTATCAAAGCTTACAACACTTGAAAAGCCAACAAAAGTTGAATCGGAGACATGTAAAATGGTTGGAGTTCATTGAAACTTTTCCTTATGTGATACGGTATAAGAAAGGTAAGAAAAATGTAGTTCCAGATGCGCTACCTGGGAGGTATGTCTTACTAAACGCCCTTTATACTAGAAGGCTTGGTTTTGAACATATTAAAATATTGTAATCACAAGATACTTGTTTGCATGTATTGTTGAAAATCTCAAGCAAAAATGTGTTGTGTCTGATTATATGATGTTTGATGGGTTTCTGTTTAGGAAGAATAAGCTTTGCATTCCCACTTTTTCTATTCATGAGCTATTAGTTAAAGAATCGTATGAGGGATGTTTAATGGGACATTTTGGGGTTACTAAGTCATATGACATGTTAAATGTGAAGGAACCGATAAAGGTCCTTGAGTGAAAAAGGGGATCAGACCCAAATCTCAATTTTTATAGAATGCTCAATTTTACAGATTCAATACAGAAACTTTATGCATTTAAATAAATTACAACATGCTTAAAACAAAATGAATAAAAGAGAAAAAGAACAATTAGATTTTCAAAAAAAAAAATTACCTTTGAAGAACCCTTCTTCAAAATATCCTTCTCCAAAAACGTCACGAACAGAATGATATTCAAATGGCCACCACCACTCAGAACCTCCTATATTCTCTAGGATGAGAATCCAAGAAGTTTGTGGACTCTTGTAATTTTGGGAGAGGAAAAAAATTAGAGATGGGAGGAGAGGAGATTGGGAATACTGGGATCTCATAACAGTTCTGTGATACTTCCTCTACCAAAACAAAGAAGAAGAAGATCTCCCTCATCCAACTACCCACATAATACGTTGGTTAAGAGAGAATAAGGGAAAGAAGTTATTTCTCTTCCTTAATTTCAAATATTAAATAA
>NC_052357.1:87773255-87782537 GCF_009727055.1 Benincasa hispida
ATTTATATATAGTAACTAATTTATTATACATATATACATAACTATATGTTATATCACATATAACATATAACCTATAGTTTCACTTATCTCACCAATGGCATTTAATATAAATCCATTTATATTAAATTTAATTATATGAATCCAATTCATATAGTTAATATTTGAATCATATTCAAATATTTATTACATTTCATATAAACTTTATAATGTATCAAATACATTATAGTAATTATATCATATATAATTAAATTAGATTAATTATATCACATATAATTAATTTCTTCAATTAATTTGAACAATTCAAATTAATCAAAAATTGATTCTCATTTGATCCCTATTGAGCTACAAAGGGGAACTCATGTACCTGTAGCTTGAAGATTCAATTGTACTAGAATAATTAATTAAACACTTTTAATTATACTATTCTGTTTAATTATATTATTTAACATCCATTAACTGTCACACACTCCACTAAAGACTGACGGCTGCACTATTCGCACTACAGATATATTTTTGTGTCCATTGGATATAATCAGTCAACAATGCGATGACCTTTCACAACTTGCTCGTAAGTACAGTTAGGCCAAAATTACTGTTTTGCCTCTGTAGTTACAACTAACTCCTTAAGTACCACTGATCCCTCTAATGAATAATAAGTCATAATCCAACTATGACTAACCCCTCTCAGGCCAGGAGAGGGTGGGACGCCACATTGTTCAAGAACCAGAATCAGCCCTTAAGAGAGCAATTTATCTACTTACCCCGACCTTTGGGAAGGAGTGAATTCAATCTGTGTAGCTGTGTTCCCAACTCCTCAATTAGACAAAACTTCAAATGGTAGTCTTGTTGAGTCGGCGATCTGGCCACTCTCACCCATATAAATCAAAGGACCACCCTCATAAACAGGAGTTCATTACTCACTCAGGATTCAAGTCATATCACCTACAGTTATCCTGGTGAAATGTAAGTCTCTATTATGAACGGTGTTATATAATAAGACTAGTCATTTCATGGTCCGGTCTTATACAAACTCCTTTGTATAGAATACCCCCCTCCCCCCGCGTGCTCACATGTCTCCATATAAATGATCGAGATCAAATCATTTGTATCACTTTACAATAATTGTAAGATCTACAAAACAGGTCGTACTCGTAGTGTCACTAAGATAAGGTATCCAGCCTTATCCATCAACTACAGATCATTTAGGTTATCACTTAAACATGATCCACCTGTATGTCTCTACATACATGTTTAAGCTATAGAAGATAACCTTGGATATTAGTTTATTGGTTTGTGGGTTTAATGCTACTAAATGACAAATAAAACATCTCATATTTTATTAAATAAATAAAATAGTTGTACAATACAATTACAAACTACAAGACCCTACGAGATTTAGGGTATCAACCCTAACAGAATAAACATTTTTATTGGCCTAGAATGAGACATGATGTATATAAAGAGTATGAGAGATGTATTGCATATAGGGAAGCTAAGTATAAGTCGAAACAACATGGACTATATTTGCCTTTACCAACTTTTGGTGGACCATGGTTAGATATTTCAATGGATTTTGTGTTGGGTTTACCTCGATCTAAGAGAGGAAATGATAGCGTTTTTTTGGCAGTTGATAGGTTTAGCAAAATGACTCATTTCATTGCATGTAATAAAACTAATGATGCTAAACATATTGTTGACTTATTCTTTAAGGGTGTGGTTAAATTGCATGGCATTCCTAGAAGCATTGTTAATGATAAAGATGTAAAATTTTCAAGTCATTTTTAGAAAGTACTTTGGGAAAAGCTTGGTACTAAGTTAGTTTACTCCACTACATGTCATCCTCAGATTGATAGACAAACTGAAGTAGTCAATAGGACAATGGTGACTATGCTTAGGGTTGTAATAGATGGAAACACAAAAATTTAGGAGGATTTTCTACCATTTATTGAATTTGCATACAACAGGGTTGTTCATAGTGTCACTAAATGTACACCGTTTGAGATTATGTACGAATTTAACCCTTTACCCCTATTGATTTGTTGTCTTTGCCTTCTGACGAGATTGTGAATTTTCAAGCTGATGAGAAGGCCACAGCCATTCGAGAGCAACATAAAGAGGCTAAAGAAAGGATCGAAAAGAAAAATGCCAAGGTAGAGGAGAGGGTTAATCAACATCAAAAGCTGATGATATTTAAGGAGGGAGATTGGGGTTCGGTCCACCTTCGGAAGGATAGATTTCCACATCAACGAGATTCTAAGTTAAACCCAAAGGGAGATAGACCTTTTCAAGTGATGAAAAAATCATGACAATGCCTACCAAATTGATCTTGAAGGTAAATATGGTGTGAGTTCTACTTTTAATGTTTTTTACTTAACTTCTTTTGATGCATAAAATGAACTTGATTCAAAATGAATCCTTCAAAAGAGGAAAAAGATGATATGAACCAGGACGCCCTTGTGTTACCTTCGGGACCAATCACACGCTCAAAAGCCAAAAATCTACAATTAGCATTGAATTCTCACATTCAAGCAGAGGTGAACTCAATTGAGGGGATTCAAGCAGCAACATCTGATCAAAAGCTTTATAATGGTTTCAGTTGATGCTACAAGATGAAATTGATTGAACTTTGTTAATTTATTTTAATTTAAAAACATACCTTGATTTTTTTTTTTGGTATTTTCATTGTTGGACCCATATATATTTTGTTTGGGTTTTTAGTTCCTTTTAGTTAGGAGTAGAATGGGCTTTCTAAGTCCCTTTAGTTAAGTAGGATGGGTTTAAAGGAGAGGAGAAAAACACAATATGTTAGTTCTTGGTTGTTTGAATTTTTAGGGTTTTCTTTGAATGAAAATTCTTTGGTAGATGATAGAGTTTCATCGCCACTTTCGCAATTCTCGATTTAAGGTTGCATGCTAAGAACATTCAGGTAAGTCTGATCATCTTGCTTGTAGAGTGTTCAAACTAGGAATAAGGAACTAGTTCTCCTTATCTCTTGGTCTTCGATCAAAAGGTAATCCAAATCTAATCCTTGCCTTTGGGATTGTTGTCAAATTGATTGGGGGCTTTAAAATTTGATATTAGGGGCTCAACATTTGGGGTTCCTAATTTTCAAATCCTAGGGTTGGGATGGTAGTGTATGGGTCATTAACGTAACGACGAGCTGAAGATCGACTTATGATATGTACGATGGTAATGAGTTGTATTTATTCGTCTGATGTTCATGTCTATCACCACTAGTAGCCAGTGTTCACGAAAATTGTACATCGTGTATACAAAGTCTACATCAGCCCATGTAGGTGATCCTTCATTTTTACCTAACACCATGTTCGTCAGCGACTTCTCACGTGCCCATACCTCAATCGCTTCCACCAAACTCTTCTTAAATATAAACTTGTACAAACTATCGTTGGTGTAGAAGTTAAGGTGAAGCTATGTGCATGATAAAATGTTATAAAAATAGTATTCATATATGAATACGTCATACGATAGTTAGATTATATGTACAATGTATACAAATGGGAAAATGGTGAATCTAATTATACATATTTGATGACATAGATTTAATCTCTTGTTCTTTATCTAACTCTAACGCATGGTTTGTGAATGAAATGAATGATGTGTTGTATATGCGCTCAAGTGCTTTTGCGATAAAGACATTTTTTATGCGATACTACGTCTAAATATATGCGCTATTAATGATATGCTCGTAGTATGCGATGGAGTAGTGCGTGTCACAAGTTTCCTTGTACTGAAACTAAGTATAATTCCAACGCAAGTTTCTCATAATGATCCGAGGTCGAACACAGGGATTGTTTTCGTTAATGCGTTACTTAAGTGATACATGTGAACGGTTTTTAATAATGAATAAAGAATGTTAATTTATACAGAAATGTAAATTGCGATGAAATTAAAAATGCGTTAATAAAATAAATCCTAAACTAATATGATACATGATACAAGATACATGATACATGGTACTGAGGTCGAGTACTGACTGTGAGTTGTACAAAGAATCGATGTATGCGATGGCAAGTCTTTATGAATGAAGCAGAAAGAGAAAGAGTAAATAGTAAAAACATCGCAAGTTTGTCAATTGCATTAAAGATGTAACTAAGGTTCCGCTTTCTCTTGGCGTACACCTCTCGGTGATCGGCCACATCCCCATATCTCTATGGTGAAACGGGGATGAACGTGATGAATGTAAGGTTGTTTCCATCTCTAGAAATACTTCTTGCTTTAGTTAATGCATTCTTCCAACCTTCTCTTGATAGGCGGAATAAACTCTTCACTTCTGCTCTCACAGGTGAAGATGTCGTCGAGCATGCTTTAGCTAAACTTAACTATATCCTCAACACATATTAACTCATTTGCTTAATTCTTGCTATTTACCCAGGGGATTAAGAACACATCATGGAGAAAATGGGTTATGGATGTACGAAAAGAGACAAAGAGATGACAATGGTGACTATCATAACATTTAATTCTAAAATTAAGCATTCGATACATGTTGTGAATGAAAGATTAGAGAAGATGAATACAGATGATGAAATAGAGATTAGAGACAAATACGGAAAGAGTGTCAACGTCTTGACACAGATCCCAAATGGAGATTGTGCTTGTGGCGTGTGGAAGTGGTGGAGAGGAAAGCCTCCCTCTCAGGCTTGCTTTCCCGGTAGAATTGACCTTCGCGCAGAGCTTCAACTACGAGAATTGAAAGGATTCTCTACTCAGAGACTCACCTCTTAGATTTGTCTCGTGGTTCTCCCGGATCTACTCTGTAAGTCGCTTCAGACCAGCCTCTCTCTCCAAATCAGTATATGCACGTCTCTATGTATATATGTATGTACCAGTATCTGTATCTGTATATGTATATCTTTTCAGCGAATTTGAAGAAGATATTTATAGGTAAGGCCTTGGCTCTTTGAATTTGTGGTCCCCACTGTATAGTTATGGTAGTTCCTCAAATGGCATAATAGAAAAATTCCTTCTGTTACGCAATCAACCCATCAGAAATGCACAACTAAAAGTTGTACACTTGTCAAAATCTTCCGCAAATGCGTTGTTCTTCACATCTTCGATTGATCGCCACATGCGGTGTTATTTTTTATTACCGCATGCGGTTGAAATTGCTTTGATCGCTAGAGCTCTTAATCGATTGTCGCATGCACCATCATTACGTTGATCATCTCTTCATTCTTGATTGATGGGCGAAATGCGACGTAGATGCATTGTTCATTTCGTCTTTGAGCCATGAACGCGTGCGGTGACTTATTTCCTGAAAAACTGAAACTGAAACATTCTATTCTACCATCGCAATGGTGTTAGTAGGTGTATTGACAACATTTTATAATTTTCGCATTTCTTAGCCAATTTCTATACTATCGACGTAACTTTTCTTTCTTTTAGCCGCAAAATCTAAATAAAACAGTATAAATAACTTGTATTTCTACAAGTTATCAATATCTCCGATCATGATCTAAACTTCCTATACAGAAACTGTAGTATGGTCTCGATTACCAGCAATCCCGTCCGACATTTTTTTAGTACAATAATTCCAAAAAATTAGGTAACATATATACGAAATATATATTAATTACATCACACTCGACCCACTCATTATCCATGATTAGTTCACGAAACACTTGTCGAGCAGTGCAACCCGTCCAAAACAGGGGCCATCTCCCTGGTACATGTGGATCAGCATCATCAGCAGCCAGCCAATCCATAAACGACTTGGACATACCCTCTAGTATCGGATGTGTTGGATCGTACAACACTCTATCTACCTGTGTATATAGTTTGGCTTATTTTTCTCAAAATTTTGGGTTTCTTGACATCTGCAAGAGGGCTATATGGTTTGCCTTCTTTTCTCTTTCTCTTCGTGCGCCTTTGTTCTTCGTTGTCACTTCATTTTATTATCAGCTTTGTCTTTGTAGGAGCGATCGGGCATGTATCTCCCTTGGGGTCGATGATGGCGATAAGAGTTGGCTCTATGAAGTGGTGGTGGTGTCTGGGTCAATGGTGGTGGTGGTAATGGTGATGGTAGTGTCCGGGTCAATGGTGGTGTCAGGGTCAATGGCAGTGGTGGTGACTAGGTCGATAGTGGTAATGGTGGTGTTAAGGTCGATGGTAGTGGTAGTGATGGTGGTATCAGGCTCAATGGCAGTGGCAGTAGTAGTGGTAATAGTGGTGGTGTCGGGCTTGATGGCTATGGTAATGGTAGTGGTGGTGACGGTGCTGGGGTCGATGGTCGTAGTAGTGGTGGTAGTGGTATTGAGGTTGACGGTGGCAGAGGTAATCGTGGTGTAGTGGTGTTGGAGTCGATAGCGGTGGTAGGGGTAGTGGTAGTGGTGGTGTCAAGGTTGATGGCAGTGGTAGAGGTAATGATGGTAGTGGTGTCAATTAGTGGTGGTAATGGTAGTGAAGGACACATTATTGTATACATAACTGGCAAAATGATTGTGGAAGATCAACAAGGGTTTGCAAATGCGATTTCACATTAAGACTTCATCTCCTTTAAAGGTATCTCGACTCTAGCAACTCGTTTTTTTAGTGACAGATTGAGGTCTATCTTACGATGATTTGTAGGTTATACCCTTCTTCTTTTCGTTAACAAACTAGGGTCTACCTCACGATGCTCGACATCAGTCGACGAGGTTCTTCCATCTCTAACACATCTTAATTATGTGTATCTTGCTCAACATTATGACCATCCAAATGATCCTGATCCTCATTGTCCATATGATCAAGATCGGGGAGGCTTAAATCTAACTTGGATGACATTCTTTCCTCTTCTGAGAGCTCCACATACACAACCCTGTCCTCCACTCGGGTATCTCTATACCGTATCTCATCATCAGACAAGCGAAGAACCCCGATGATAACCGTTTGCATTATGCACTGACTTATTAAGCAAAGACATACAATATAATAATAAAATAGATAGTTATTATAAGAGTTATTGGTTGGTTACTCACAGTAGAAGAGTTGAATACATCTCTTTGTAGTATTCTATTCGATAGTGAGTATGAACACATCCAACGTAGGAATTGAGGCAGCGCACTATTGTTTAGCTAAATTGTAGTTGTCCTGGCTATTGTAGATATTGTCTCGTATGCCCACACATAACAAAAGTTTTAGTTATTTATCATTATAAGTCAACACAATATTATAGGTCATGTATGTAATATAAGCTTTTTAGTTACCTGGAACGCATAAGGAAAGCCAAGAAGATTATACTTGAACATATAATTCTTATTCAACCGTGCCTTATGCTTGTATGCACCATCCTTGTCCCTCAAGATTCTCTGAAGGCCACCAATGGTCCTTTCCTATAAAACCGTCCCCCAATCCCAACTATTGAAGTATTCCAAGTGTTGCATCCTATGAGCAAGGACTTGTCAATGCTACTCTTCATCTTTTCCTTGCCTGACAAATCCATTTCAAACATATATATAAGACTTACCTTCACCGCATCTAGGTTGTTTACAAACTATATCTTTTTATAGAGCTTTTTCAAAGGTGATCAGAAGGATCTTCATCGCTTGTAGATTGCTTTACAAACTATATCTTCTTATAGAGCTTTTCGAAGGTGATCAGAAGGATCTCCGTCGCTTGTAGATTGCGGAAGTACTTCATCCGCAATGACTCCATCACTTCAACATTCTCCTCAACTTGCACAGGTGATCGCCACAGTCCTATCACCCATAGGAATTCATCCTTTGAAAAATTAAGAATGTGTCCATTCAATCTAAAATTCATGGACTCATCACTCCTCATCCACCTTTCTCAATAGATAGACTAGCAGGCTCTTGAAGACTATATCCATATTTAAGAACCTTCCAAATACAATCCTTCTAAACAAGTGAACTTGTGTATCAGTAAGCTTCTCCTTGATTTTCTGGTTGACAACTCCAATATGAGATGATAAACTTGTAACTTGGCCAGGAAAACAGTCTTCAACATCAATCTTGAACATAGTCATTGAATACTGCAAGTAAACAGATTCAGATAATAGGAAAATAAAATTAACACAGCTAACTAAAAGAAAGCTCTCCGTAATTTTCTCGGTTCGCTCACTCGATTAGTTTACTTAGTCTCAGTCCCTATGCTCGATTCTCTTACTTGGTATCGGTCCTCGGAGTCGATCCTAGTGCTTGATTCTCTCAAACGATTCTCCTGCTCGATTTTCACTAACATTTCTCTCATATGATTCTCTCACTCTATTTTCACTAACTCTTCTCTCAAACAATTCTCATGCTCGATCCACATCCTTGGTTCTCATGCTCGATTTTCAATATCCTCTTCTTGAAAATCCTACATCTACCAAATAACATCCCTATAATTGAATTTCTAAACCTAACCCCTGACGATAACAATGAACTAAATGAAAGAACTGCATGCACAAAAACCTAATCCAAAGTAGCGCATGCAAATCAACGAAATAAGAAAACGAAAATGATAAACAAAGATTTTACCTTCCAAGTTAAACGACGCGATGAACACAATATGAGATTTTGTAATTCGTTAGAGGTGCGAGGATTGTAGGAACATTGGTCTAGAGAAACGACTGCATGAGAATCGTGTGAGGATGATAGTGATCTAAGAGTGAGAAGCTTCAAAGACACGACTTTTGGTATATATACCATCACTTTTCAAATTTATTTAAAATAGTTGGGTTTACTGGCGAGGATCGGGGATGGAAAAGATTGTTCTCAAGCATGTCTTATACTTAGGAAATTCAAAATTCACCCTCAGGCTTTTCCTTTGCGATGACAAGCTTTTCAAAATATAATTCACTCGTACCTATAACCTTGGTAGCAATGCTCTACTCAACTTTGGCTAATTCTTTAAAGAGATATTTTCTAAGTTTAAATCTGGTAAGCCTCTTCTCAAAAACCTTTTTACCTATTTCTGGCAACTTTGCATTCAACTTCTTATAATGCGTTCATTTAAAACGATTCAAAGCTTTGCGATACATTATTAGATTGAGGCATTAAACCTGGTTACACTCTTCGTTTTGGCTTGCCCCCACGAGTGTCATGTGGACATCCAGCTTCGGTTGCGTGCCTTATTCAACTCAACTCTTGCCTTAGTTTATTTGGGTTACACTAAACAGAGGAGTTGTTATTATGCATTGATTCTGTTCACTTACTTTCGTTTTGGCTTACCTGCACGGGTGTCATGCGAAGTATCCAACTACGAGTAAGTACCTTTCACAACTTTAACTCTTATGAGCTTGGGTTCCCCCTTTTTTGTGCTGACAGTAGAATTTTTTTTTTT
>NC_052357.1:87782542-87790420 GCF_009727055.1 Benincasa hispida
AAGATTTTATCATCGCAATGTGATGGACACATTTGCCTAAAGCACTGCCACCCCCAAACTTAGAAAGTAGCAGGGATCTTTGCCAAAAAGCTAAAAACAAACCCATTCAGGAATGTGGTAGAAGATGTTTGAGCAGAGGTTTACACATAATAAAACTTAGACTGTCAAACTTTGAAGAAGCTACTAAAGTGGGGTGAGCTATGCAACTTTTAGGTAGTGGATGTAGTGAATTATAAGTATCATGGATGTTGACTTATCAACACATAAGAAAGCAAGCAGACAAAGGAGAATTTCAGAAGGATAACGCATAAAAGATAACAAGAAAAGACCTATGAGCAGAATTTCAATTTCGTCAATACTTAGAACTCATGCGGAGAAATAGCCATGCATTGAATGATGGAGAAGATTCTTTTTCCGAACCATCGCACCGAGTGGAATTATTAATGCACCTACACGGAGCGAACGCACATCTCATCCAAGAAAGCAGCCGCAAATCCAAAATGACAATAAAAAAATAAATAACTAAAGTTAACTAGGAAAGCAAAGTAAAGATAGAATAGAAGACGTCCCTAGAGAAATTGGAATGAAGCCACCGCAAGGAATCTTCCATGCAGAAGATTAATCTCAACTACTTAGGTCAAGAGACTAGTCTTGATCATCGGAACTTCTAGCATTTGATGGCTGCATGTTGGTTAACATGCGCCAATTGCTTTCAACTCATGCGACAGATAGCCTTTCTATCTCAGGGTCAATATTTGACTTTCGGCGTATCGCATTCACTCAAATATCGTTTGCAACATGGCCGCACAAGCTACAGTACACCCAAGACAAAAAGGGTTGCCTGCGAAAACACAAAACTTAACAAACTATTAGCTGCCAAGTCCCCGACAATGGCACCAAAAACTTGTTGCGTTGAAAATGGAGAATAAATATGCGTGCATCTTATGATATGCGTTGATCTCCATGCGTTAGACTAAGAAATATGCATTTAAGAATATATGCGATGACCATACGTTCCTGCCACAAGTTTTCTTGCTCTCTCGCCAAGTATAACAAGAACACAAGTTTCTTGGGGTGATCCGAGGTTGAACTCATAGACTTGTAACTCAATGTTTGTGACGTAACGCGTTTGAGACGATGAATAAAAGTAAAGAGATAAAAGTAAAGGGTTATGCACTAAATAGAGGAGTTGTTATTATGCGTTGATTCTGGTCACTTACTTTCGTTTTGGTTTACCTGCACGGGTGTCATGCGAAGTATCCAACTACGGGTAAGTGCCTTTCACAACTTTAACTCTTATCAGCTTGGGTTTCCCCTTTTTTACGTTGATAATGGAGTTTTTTTTTTTTTTTTTAAGATTTTATCATCGCAATGTGATGGACGCATTTGCCCAGAGTACTACCACCCTCAAACTTAGAAAGTAGCAGGGATCTTTGCCAAAAAGCTAAAAATAAACTCATTCAGGAATGCGGTAGAAAATGTTTGAGCAGAGGTTTACACATAATAAAACTTAGACTGTCAAACTTTGAATAAGTTACTAAAGTGGGGTGAGCTGTGCAACTTTTAGTTAGTAGATGTAGTAAATTTTAAGTATCATGGATGTTGATTTATCAATGCATAAGAAAGCAAGCGGACAAAGGAGAATTTCATAAGGATAATGCATAAAAGATAACAAAAAAAGACCTATGAGCAGAATATCAATTTCGTCAGTATTTAGAACTCATGCGGAGAAATAGCCATGCATTGAATGATGGAGAAGATTCTTTTTCCGAACCACTGTACCCGAGTGGAATTATTAACGTACCTATATGGAGCGAACGCACATCTCATCCAAGAAAGTAGCCGCAAATCCAAAATGAAAATAAACAAATCAATATATTAAAGTTAACTAGGAAAGAAAAGTAAAGATAGAATAGAAGACATCCCTAGAGAAATTGGAGTGAAGCCACCGCAAGGAGTCTTCCATGCAGGAGATTGATCTCAACTGCTTAGGTCAAGAGACTCGTCCTGACCATCGGAACTTCCAACATTTGATGGCCGCATGTTGGTTGACACGCGCCTGATTGCTTTTAGCTCATGCGACAGATAGCCTTTCTATCTCGGCGGTCAATATTTGACTTTTGGCGCATCGTATTCACTCAAATATCGTTTGCAACTTGGCCGCACAAGCTACAATAATCCGAAGACAAAAGGGTTGCCTGCGAAAACATAAAACTTAACAAACTATTAGCTGCCAAGTCCCCGGCAATGGCTCCAAACACTTGCTGCATTGAAAATGGAGAATAAATATGCGTGCATCTTATGATATGCGTTGATCTCCATGCATCGATGGTCATGCGTTGGACTAAGAAATATGAAAGATGCGTTTAAGAATATATGCGATGACCATGTGTTCCTGCCACAAGTTTTCTTGCTCTCTCTCCAAGTATAACGAGAACGCAAGTTTCTCGACATGATCCGAGGTCGAACTCAGGGACTTGCAACTCAATGTTTGTGACGTAATATGTTTGAGGCGATGAATAAAAGTAAAGAGATAAAAGTAAAGGGTTATGCACTACTCCTACTCCTAACTAAACAAATTAAGCAATGGAAGTTTAACTAGTTGAATTGATAGAGATGCAACAGTCGTCAATGCATAATAAAGTTCATTATGTTAGGTCGCCAGAGTAATCCCAGCTCGCCACACTAACACATCGCACCTCTCGGTGGCTAGCCGCATGCTTATATCTCTATAATGCATAGTTGCATCGAGCATAAGATCGTGCCTATCTCTAGGAATGATGCATACTTTGCTTTAGTGTGTTCCACTATTCACCCTCTCAGGCTAATAGTTGTGGCTAATCAGCTCATAGACAAGCATTGCAACAACCCATAGACAAGCGTTACTACCGCCTCACACCAAGCGAAGAGAATTAACTCACTATACTCGCATAATACACACCTCTCGGTGGGTTGCTACATGTGTCCTATCTTTAGGCTACACGATTGAGTATGCGACCGCCTTTAATAATTAAACGATGAAGGTAAACGATGACATAGATAAAGAAGATGAAGAAGATGGTGCTAAAGGAATTAAGATATGCATTGATTACAAAATGTATTAATTTAAGCCAAAATGTAATACAATACAGAGACAAGGGGAGAAATAGAAGGTTAGATGAAAACAATCTCTTGTTTTTCATCCGAAATGCATCAAGGCTGCTGGTGGCACCATGGATGGATGGTGGAGATTTCTCTCTCGAGCTCTATCTTTGTCAAAAGCTCCAGTCATCACTCAGAATGGTTTGTGGAGGTGAAGAATCCTCAAAGAAAATCTCGTTCATGCTCTCATCTATGATCGCAAGCATCTGCTTTAAGGCAGAAGTTTGGATGCCTTGAAGTGAAGGTCAAAGGTGCTATTTATAGAGTTTAAACGCCAACAGCGATCATGATTACATTCTACCTCACTGCTTCCTTTGTCACAGTATAGGCAATGTCACATCATCTTATCTTGTTTATGCTCCCAAGGTATGCGTTCAAGCTTATTTCTCCTGAATTACCAACGCATTCCATCTACCTTGCAAGAAGTCTTTTGCCACGATTATCACTATGTGGATGCAACATTCCATGCGGCGAACTAATCTTTATGACAATCAACTCATGCGGTCATCCTTGCGGCGGTCTGGGATTGATGCATGCGATCAATTCCTGTAATATTTGCAAAAATGGACACTTTGACAGGCATAACGCATGATATGGGGTTAGTGAGGATTTTAAGTGCTTATTGATGCAAACTCACTTTTTACATGAATTCTTAGTATTATCAACACATATTCTTCTTGTTAGCCTTCATAATTCTAAATAAAAGGCTACAATAGTTTGTATTTCTACGAGCTATCATAGGCATTCCACTAAAGACTGACAGTTGAACTCTTCTTGCCATAGATATATTTCTATGTCCATTGGATATAACCAATCATCAGTACAATGTACCTTCACAGATGCTAGTAATTACAGCAGGCCAATTTACTGTTTTACCCCTATAATTATATTTTCCTCCTTAAGTACCATCGATCCCTCTAATGAATAATACAACATAGTCCTACTATGTGTGAACACCTCTCGGGCCATGAGAAGGTGCTTGGCGCCACATCGTTCAATCCCTGGAATCCACCCTTAAGGGAGCTATCTATCTACTTACCCCTACCTCGGGGAAAGAGTGAATGCGATCTTGTGAAGTTGAGTTATCAGCTCCCAAATCAAACAAATCCCCAAAATGATAGGTTTGAGTCGGCATTCTGGCCACTCGCACCCATGCAAATCAAAAAACCGCCCTCAATGGCAGGAATTCCCAACTCACTCAGGATTGAGGTCATGTTACCTATGGTCATCCTAGTGAAGTGAAGTCTCAATTATGAACGGTGTTATATAACGAGACATTAACACTTCGTGGTCAGGTCTTATACAACCTCCTTGTATAGGACGCCCCCGCTCGCATGTCCTCTACACGAATGATTAGGATTAGACCATCTATGATAATTCACAACACTTGTGGCCATTCCACAAAGTGGGTTGAATCCGTAGTGTCTGTCTCTTATATCCAATATACTACAAGTCATTTTGGGTTATCACTCAAGACATGATCCATTTGTATGTCACCACATACATGCTTAAGTTACATACAATAACTAGGGATATTAAGTTATTGGTTGTGTAAAAAGCTAAATGTGCAAAGTCAAGTAGTGAAGTAAATATCATTTATATTATATCATCACAAATGTTCGTACAAAGTTGTTTTACAAACTACTGGACACGAGATTTTAGGTGCACAAAAGCTCAACAATCTCTCATTGTTCTAAAGAGAAGTGGGGAGTACAAGTAAACAGGCACAAAACAATAAACTAGGGGCCTAAAAAAACCCAGTAGCAAAAAAATCTCCTTGCCCTAGTCCAGCCACGGTGGTCCCGTATTGACCTATGCTAGTGAATAGTGACCTTCCAAACCACTGTAGCCGTGAAAGCCTTCGTAAAACGAGATCAGCAACATTTTTCTCTGAGGGAATCTTCGTGATAATCAACTTCACTGATGCACTATCATGACAGATCGAATTTAACATCGGCAAACAGGTGAGAAATGTCTCTTCATAGTCGACTATCTTCACCTGGGTATAACCTTTTGCCACAAGTCGAGTCTTGAAGGTTTGCACCTCCCATCAGCACCCCATTTGCGCTTGTAGATCCATTTACAACCTTATAGGTCTTACCCATTAGGCTGATCTACAGATACCATAACCGAGTTGAACTTACATCAACTCCATTTGAGATTCATGGCTTTGACCCATTTATCCCAGTCAACATCCTACATTGCCTTTTTATAGGACAACGGATCCTCAACATCGCCATCTATCACTAATAGCTAAGATTTCTGTGAAACCCAGATAGCGATTAGCAGATGCATAAACCCTCCCACTGCGTTTGAAGTTCCCTCAACTCTTGAGGTGGACCGACCTACCAGATGAACTATTATCGACAATTTGGTTGATGAATCAGATCCTTCAAAACACTTTTGTTAAAGCTTTAGTAGTTTCTTTGGAAAGCTGGTGACATGACCAGAAAATGCATGTCATCTTAGTCCTTTTACTATAGAATTATGAAGGTTGTTAAGCAAACATGCATCAACATGTTAGGAATTCACGAGAAAAATAGTTTGCATCGATTAGCATGTCGAATCTCAGCCAACCCCATTATTTTGCGTTAATTATGCGTTCAATGTTTTGTTTTTTGTTAAGCTAATGCAGGAAATGAATGCAAATGTGGAAACGCGACCACCGCAAGACGACCGCATGCGGAGAAACATCTCCATTGCAAAGGCTAAAACGCATCGATCAAACGCATGGATGTTGCGGTAATCAGTCGTATGCATCCATCGCATAGGATTGTGCTCGTTCAAGCGATGCAGTCATCAATGTAGAGTTAGCGGTATTATGCGAATCGGCGGCCATTGATGATTGCAGTCTACGCGACAACGCATTCTAATGGGATCAAACGCAAGGTAGGTAGAAGTGAACACATTCAACGCATCTACCTCGAGAAAACTAAAAGATGATGTTGATGTTTCACCTACCACGCGTTGTGGCAGCAGGTTTCAGGAAAGGTACTAACGCGCCGACGTCAGACTCAGAGAAGTCAATTAACGGTTGTCGGCGACACAAGCTTTATAAATAGAAACCAATGAGTAGAAATTCAAGTTATCCAGGGTTATCGCCCAAGGTTGAATCCAAGGTTTTCGCCTGAGTTTCGCCTAGGGTGCATCCTTGCGATCCAGACAAACGCGTGAGAAGATGGCTGAGAGTTCTTCACCTCCTTCATCCACTGAGTGACGACCGGAGCCTTCGACCGGAGCTAGATCTCAAAAGAGTCAATTCCTCCGCCTATCCATGGCACCACCGGCAACCATGACGCACATCCGCTGGGAGAAAATCTTTGCTTTCAGCCGGTCATTTCCTTTTCCTTTCTTTCTTATATTGTATTATATGACATCTTGGAATTAAGGAATTAATACAATTTGTTTTCAATGCATTTCTCTGTTCCTTCGACTCCATCTCCATCTTCTTTGTTTAACATCTTTACTTTCATTGCAACACTTAGTGGGATTGCTTGGGCATCGCATACTTAGTCATGTGGATTAGGGATATGAAACATGTAGTAACCCACCGAGAGGTGTGCATTACACGAGTGTGTGAGTAATCTTATTTGCTTAGTGTGAAGCTGCTGCAACGCCTGTCTATAGGCTAACGCATTGCTTGTCTATGAGTGAAGTCAGCAACAATCAACTGGCTGGAAGGGTAAGTGGTTGGATGCATTAAGCAATGTATGCATTGTTCACTAGGGATAGTAACAATCTTGCGACTATCAAGTTCATGTGATTGTCTTGTATTATGTATGTTTCATTCGTCCATTAGGGATACTCGGGAGGGTAGTCTAAGGACAGGATCTAGGCTTGAGAAGGTCAGGTCAAAATCTAGGCTTGGGAGAGTCAGATTAAAACACATAATACAAGAGATAAGAGCTTAGGAATAAGCACTGTTTGCTATTAACCCATCGCATGCATCCTAGAGATAGGATACGATTGTGTGCGGTCACCGCAGCATTATGTGCATTTTGCATCATCGCATAGGAAAAAAGTAGAGACTTAGGAATAAGCTCTATGGACACTTTTTCATTCAACACATGCGTCCTAGACTTAGGAGCACCGCATTTCCATTGGAAAATGATTTGTCGTGCACGAGTATAGCATGATCACATTAGCTTGCATTGACTAAGGTTGACCCTGTGGTCACTCTTAAGGGTTGCAATGAAATCATCTCCACATTTTATCTATTTTCCCATACATTTATTTCAAGTCAAGGTTTGTCGCATCTCTACCTTTCATGCATATTCTTATTGCGTTGTCTATTAGATAGGAGTAGGAGTAGGACTAACTTAGCAACATCCCTTCCATTCTTTTATTCAAATTGTCGCATGCATACCACCGCATACATATAGCTACAAGTCCTTGTGTTCGACCTCGGATTACCCGAGAAACTTGTGTTCGTGTTGGCGTGAATGCAAGAAAACTTATGGCAGGATGCATGGTCATCACATACATTCATTAACGCATTATCAGTCCAATACATGACCATCGACGCATGACTATCAACGCATATCTTAGGAACATGCATCACATACCGCATCCACAGGATTTTGGTTGTCGAGTAAAATTGACTTCTAATTTCCCGCCGCCAAAAGCTCACTTAACATGACTTTACTACATGGACTGTGCTCCCTGATATAATCCTCCTCCAGGAAAGTAGCGTTCGTGGAAACAAACACCTTGTTTTCGGACGGATCATAAAAGTAA
>NC_052357.1:87791130-87797970 GCF_009727055.1 Benincasa hispida
AGTGTCCGTCCTAGTTACAGTGGAAACATTTTCCTTTTCCAATCAGTGGTGGACGCTTCTTCTGGGCGACAAGTGGCGGTTTAGCAGGCGCATTCCCTTTCCCTTTACCACCCTTCGTCTTCTTCCTCTTTCTAGAGTTAGAAGTGGAAGGTGTAGACTTTGTTCCTGAGGTCGAACCTTGATAGAATCGTTTAGAGGACGAGACAATATTTGTCTCACCTCCCTTTTTCTCCTTACTTTTCAATAAGGATTGGTAAGTCTGCAACTCATTGAGGAGAGTGGTAAGGGAGTATTTCACTTTGTTAAGAATCGCATTACTGACAAAGTGGAGGAAACTCTCCAGCAATGAATGCAGGATAATACTAACCTGACCACCCTCAACGATTTTAGACTCATTAATATTCGCCATGTTGACCATCATATTCAGCACGTGTTCACAAACAGAGGTGCCTTCCTCTATTTTAGAGCTGAAGATGTGTTTCAGAACCTCATGCTTGAGCTGTCCAGACGACTATCCGAACATTCCCCGCAAGGATTCCATGATCTCATAAGCTGAGACCTTGGACTCGTGTTTCTTGGCCAATATGTCTCTAAGACTGGCCAGAATATAGGCTCGGGCCTTCTCATTTGCCCGTATCCAATGCTCGTACACTATTTGAACATTTCGAGTAGCATCCTAAGGTGGAATAGGAGGACATTCCTCCGTAAGGAAAAACTTCGGATCCTCGATGATGAGTATCATCGTGAGCATATGTTTCCAACTTGAATAGTTTTGGCCATTCAGTTTTTCGACGCTAAGCAAATTGATAGTGGCCGATGTCATTAAAAAACTGTTGCTGAAAAAAAAAACGAATAACCTTTTATAAGACTTTGCAAAAAACCACATTTTAATTAACCAAATAATTTTTAGCAAAACAGATTCCAAGTACCCTAAGTGAAAAGACTTCTATTTTGCAATGATGCCCCAGTGAGGCAGGACAAACGTCACTGATGGGGTGATCGGATGGCCCTTCACTAGGATAAGACAATCTCAACCATTAGGCAGAACCAACTCTTGGAACTAAACCTAATAGCCACCATTTGTTCGGTTCAAAATAGTTAACCCTTAAAAATCCTGCATAAGTGTAACCCCTCGTTTTCAGCCCCAGAGTCCCACCCTAATGCACTTACCATAGGGAAAAGACAGATTAGGACAAAAGACTAAGTAACCATATCCTCTTACAGGAGATCAAATAAAGAAACGCGCAAAATAGCCATCCTATAGGGGGGACACACCTAAGGTGCCACGAGACGATGCACAGAAACTTTATTCAATCCAACGAGGGAGACCGAGGGATATGCTGTCACATTTCCCGCTCCCACTTACTATGAACACTCTCTCTATCCACCTAGATATTGACCTACCCAAACACCATCTGTTGGGGGGACACGCCAAAGGTACCTCGAGGCCGAGGGTAGATCTCACGGTGTGGACTATGTTGTAGAAACGCGATAGGTGAAAATGATGCATCAAATGCCCCAAGAACCTCCCATTGAATGTTCTACCTATGGGTTTATTAACCTAGACAATCTGGCTACTGATTATGATCTAAGTCATTTATAAAGTTTGCTCAAAAATAACTTTTGTCTTTGAAAAAAAATCCAAGTAGTCACATTAAACTCTTTAATAGACTGACCTTAGTTTGCATGCATCAAATCTATCTAAATTACCTTTCCAGGTAGGTTCCCAGGTAGGGGTAAAGCATTAGAGAAAGGAATCATGCTACAATTGACTGCAAAAACTTTCATCGTCTAATGCATCCATAATGGACAAGAATGAGAGCACGAACCAATATCAAAATGCACATGTAAGTCTTCAATTGTACAGCTTCAATGATTTATACAAAAATCCGGGATAGATGAAATATTTTGGTAGCCCAATAACCTTAAAGTTTGAGTTTAAAATTCTGTTGGAATGACTTAAATGAATATTCAACTAAATGATAATGAAACCAAATACCTGAAAACATGGGACAAACCTGTAAAGACTGTAAGGTCTGTTATATTCCCATTTGTAGTTACCTTATATGCCCTCCTAAGCTCTTTATTCTTTATTGTCCTTGTTTGTAACGTTTCATATCTAATATCTAACATTGTTCCATGCTAACCAGTCTCTCAACCTACAGCACAATCTCATTCACCAATCCATCCAGAACACAAAAAATTCCTCAAAATACATTGTTTTTTTCCCTCTATCATCAGTGGAATGCACAATTAACAGCATTATCGCAATACCAAATAAAACAATCAATTTTTCACTACATAAAAACATCATTTTCGAACTCGAGGGATTAAAAAATAGAGTCCAACCTATAATGCCTGTCATACCCTAATTGTCATTAATATATTTCATCTCTAAAGTCTATAAACAAAAAATTAATAATCTAACTGTCGTATATGCGGTTTAGATATTCTTAAGGTTGTAACATACGTTCAATTTAGATTTGTTATGAATGACACTTTATTCTCAGTAAGATATAAAACTAAGGACATCTCTCCCAAGCTCCTGCTACCCTCTAACAGAAAAAAAGTGAAATGTCAGTGTCCATTTAAGATGATATATTTATGATCAGAGATGTAAGTTATGTTCTTCTTACATTAACTAAGGCGACTGACTATTTCTATATTTAAACAGGACAACTATATATGAAACGAGCTACAGAAAAATGATCGTTATGAATGACGATAATTCATCTTCAATAGAGTTCCAATACTAACACTACAATGCTATTCATACAAATAATAGATGCAATTACAAGAAGAACAACAACAACCAACAACATTGAAGTCGAATAAAATCCAAAAAAAAAAAAAAATCTAATGTACATTATTGTTTTTTGGCCAGTCCCATACCCGATTGAGCTCAGGATCGGGCCAAAAAAAAGTAGCTAGCTAAAACTAAAGACTTTCCCGATCTCGTCCCTCTTCCTAGTCCCAAGTTGACTGGTCTCACCTCCAGATATGCTACTATTTGGCTCGGTCCCAATACCCAGTGGGGCTCAGAACTGGTAAGAAAAAAACAAGTAACTTCATCCAATGTCTCACCACGATCCCACACCATCCTACCCCCCTTCCCGCCCAGCCGCCCACATCACTTGAAAGCCCAACCGCCCTTGAAACTTAACCCCCATTTTGTTGTATTGTGTCCTAAGTCTCGTGTCCAGTAAACAACTTTTGAACAAACATTTGGAGATGTATAATATATGATTATTACAATTCACTACTGATATGTTCTTAACATTAAATTTACCACAAACTAAAAATCACTTAATATCCATATCTGTATGTAACTTAAGCATATATGATGTGACATACAAGTGGATCATATTGAATGATAACCAAAATGGTCTGTAGTATATGAATATAAGAGGGAAACCTTATCCGTGGTAACGCTATGATGCGGCTCGCTGTGGAATGGTCACAAATTTTGTGATTGTCATAAATGGTTTGATCCTGATAATATCGTGTAAGGACATGCGAGCGGGGCATTCTATACAAAGAGTTGTATAAACGATCAGAATGTGTTAATAGCTCCGTATATAACACGTTCATAACTGAGACTTTACTTCACTAGGATAACCATAGGTAACATGACCTCAATCCTGAGTGAGTTGGAAACTCCTGCCATTGGAGGGCAGTCCTTTGATTTGCATGGGTGTGAGTGGCCAGAATGCCGACTCAAACCTACCATTTTGGGATTCGTTTGATTTAGAAGATGGGAACTCAGCTTCACAAAGATGGAATTCACTCTTTCCTCGAGGCAGAGGTAAGTAGATAGATAGCTCCCTTAAGCTGATCCAGACTGAACGATGTGGCGCCAGCACTTCTCATGGCATGAGAGGTATTCATACATAATAAGCTATGTTGTATGTTCATAGAGGATCAGTGGTACTTAAGGAGGAAGATGCATACAGGGCAAATTTACGCGCATCTATGAAGGGTCGTCGTACTGATGATTGATTATATCCAATGGACTAAAAATATATCTATTTCAAGAAGAGTACAACGTCGGTCTTTAGTGGAGTGCTTGGCAGTTAACGAATGGTGGATATCGTGACTAAAGAGTAGCTATACACTATTAAGCTTCGGGCCATAGGTCCATAAGATCCCTTGGTAGCTTGGATACAAGTTGAGAGTCAGTTTTTGGTCAATAACAATTGACAAGAGGGAGTTCGATTATATGATATAATTGAATAGTTAATAAAATATGATAAATAACTTTATGTATGAGATACATTAACTTGGAGAAAATTGGATATAAATATGATTATATCTAGTAGAGAAAAATTATAATAATATTTGATTAATATTATAAGTAATGAATGTGATAAGATCACATTCACTTGACGGTTATAAAGGAAATGGGAAGGCGCCTTTTCGTTCTAAATAACGGATGAGTACATTATAAATAGCAGACGTGTGTTATCTCGGGGTACGCGGGTATTATTAAAAAAGATGTGTCATCGTTTAGAAAATCAGTGCCTATACGATAAGGACTGCATGATCGCTTACATATACGATATGTTAAGCGATCGCATACCGATACACATCGCGCACTATTATTACACACGATCAACCTTTTTCCTAAGCGATCGTTTAGCTTTGGTATTACTAAAACGATCGTATAGACGATCGCTTAGTTTTTACGTGATCATTCAAGCGACGCTCACCCTTTTTCCACACGATCATTAGACGATCGTTTACCTTTTTCTACACAATCTTAGATGATCGCTTACTTTTACTACATGATCGTATACTTTACCTAAACCATCAAGAATTATCTATGCGATAGATACCGCATCCCCACTTGCTTGATCGTTGTGTAGGTCGCTATTCCTCATCCCTCTACCAAATCTGAATAAAGCCCACACTTTGGATTCTTACTCCAAGAATACTGAGGGCTCTAAGTGGTGTTGTCTCTCCATTTCCTTCTGACTGATCGTGATTGTTTGAGTAGACGATTGGGCTTCAGACTCGCTGTAAAGAAAATTTTCATCTGGTATAATTCCTTGATCCCTTTTGCATTATGAAAGTATGTTTGAATGTATAGCGGTAATCTGTCACAATGAATTGGAAAGATCCGCTTCGCTCGTAGGTACTCTTGAATAAGAGTTTCTTCAATGGAATCAGAGCACTTGGTTTCTGATATTCCAATTCATTGTTGCAAAAGAATTGCGAATACGTTCTTGGGGGTGCATTTTTACATTGTTTAAATTGTTAAATTGCTGTGGATTGGGGATTAGGATGTTTTTTCATGGATGTTTAGCCTCGGTTTATTTTAATTCTTTTACATTTGCAGTTGTTTGTAAAAGCCTCTCGTTTTTGGGCATAATAATCATTATCAATCTGTATTCAAAGTCTGTTTAAGTTTTGAATCGTTCGCGAAGAAGATTAGAGCAAGTGTTGGGTTCTTCGAGAAGGTATGCGATCAAATGTTGATCGCATCGTGCAGACGATGGGATGGCGATCAGGGTGCAGTCGATGGAGTACACGATCGTTGTTGATCGCATCGGTTAGACGTGAGAAGCATCGATTGTTGATCGATCAGTGTTCATACAATGTATGACGATCAAGATGTTTGATCGCATCGGCAGCGATGGGTACGCGATCGCTGATAGATCACATTGTGTAGATGATTGGGTAAGCGATCAAGGGTTGATCGCATCGGTGGAAAGATCGGTTACGCGATAACTAGTATCGGTCGTGTTAGATGAATGTGAGTGCTCGCTATATCATTTAGTGCGCGATCGAGCACTAAGCGTTCATTTTGGTCAGCAACGCTTCACCGCTTAGTAACTACTAAACATCGCATAGTAATGCAAGGTAAATCGTTTACCTGACGCTGTGTTAATATCGCATAGACGATCGTTTTGGTCAGCAAACTTCATTGCTTAGTAACTGACTAAACGATCGCTTGATAAGCAGAGGTAAATCGTTTACCTGACGCTGCGTTAAGTGACGCATAGACGATCGTTTTGGTCAGCAAGCTTCATCGCTTAGTAACTTGACTAAACGATCGTTAGTAATGCAAGGTAAATCGTTTACTTGACGCCCCGTTGAGTGATCGCATAAGCGATCGTTTTGGTCAGCAGCTTCATCGCTAATAATAACTGACTAAACGATCACTTAGTAACGCAAGGTAAATCGTTTACCTGTCACCGCGCGTTGAGCGATCACATAGACAATCAGGCTTCATTGCTTCATTGTCGTCAACGCGATAGTTTAATTTGCTTCTATCGTCTAGTTCGCGCTGGACGATCATCTACCTATGAACATTTACTACATGATGGAGTCCTCTTGGCGTTCAAGACCCGTTCACCTATGAACCGGTTTGCTCGATGAAAATGTAAATAGATAGGTTATTTCATTCCGGTTTTGTAAAGGCTCATCCCGTTCATAAATCCTTTATTTTTACATGCGATGTATGTTTATAATATGTCATATGGTATGCACATATAATAAACCCCAAACTTTAGGTCATGCATTATTTTCTTTATATAAGTGTTATATATTTAGAGAAGTATGTTTTCATTTACATAAATCATGCATCATGCATATATAATATAAGGGTTAATATTTAGTATGTTTATTTAATTTTTTACGTTATATATATAAGCGTTACAAATACTTCGTTATGTGGGATAGTGTTTTAGTTTGTTTATTTATAAATGGTATAAAAAAAAATTAGAATTAAAATAATTACTAAAAGATCAATATGTAGCAAGTCTATCCTATAGTAGACCTTTTATCGAAAGCAAGTTCTGCTAGTCTGGGTATTTAAGATGGCGGCAAGGAACACCG
>NC_052357.1:87797995-87806151 GCF_009727055.1 Benincasa hispida
GAGATCAGTTTTTTGGTCAATTTGAAATGTTCAAATTGACAAGAGGGAGTTCGATTATATATGATATAATTGAATAGTTAATAAATATGATATAATTAACTTTATGTATGAGATACATTAACTTGGAGAAAATTGGATATAAATATGAATTTATATCTAGTAGAGGAAAAATTATATAATTAATATTTGATATTAATTTATAAGTTATGAATGTGATAAGATCACATTCACTTGACGGTTATAAAGGAAATGGGAGGCGCCTTTTCGTTCTAAATAACGGATGAGTACATTATAAATAGCAGACGTGTGTTGATCTCGGGGTACGCGGGTATTATTAAAAAAGATAGTGTCATCGTTTAGAAAATCAGTGCCTATACGATAAGGACTGCATTGATCGCTTACATATACGATATTGTTAAGCGATCGCATACCGATTACACCATCGCGCACTATTATTTAAAACGATCGTTTACCTTTTTCCTAAGCGATCGTTTAGCTCTTGGTATTTACTAAAACGATCGTATAGACGATCGCTTAGTTTTCTACGTGATCATTCAGACGATCGCTCACCCTTTTTCCTACACGATCATTTAGACGATCGTTTAACCTTTTTCTACACAATCGTTTAGATGATCGCTTACTTTTACTACATGATCGTATACTTTACCTAAACCATCAAGCAATTTTCTATGCGATAGATGACCGCATCCCCACTTGCTTGATCGTTGTGTACGGTCGCTATTCCTCATTCCCTCTACCAAATCTGATAAAGCCCACACTTTGGATTCTTACTCCAAGATACTGAGGGCTCTAAGTGGTGTTGTCTCTCCATTTCCTTCTGACTGAGTCGTGATTGTTTGAGGTAGACGATTGGGCTTCAGACTCGCGTAAAAGAAGAAATTTTCATCTGGTATAATTTCTTGATCCCCTTTTGCATTATGAAAGTATGTTTGAATGATATTGCGGTAATCTGTCACAATGAATTGGAAAGATCCGCTTCCGCTCGTAGGTACTCTTGAATAAGAGTTTCTTCAATTGGTATCAGAGCACTTGGTTTTCTGATATTCCAATTCATTGTTGCAAAAGAATTGCGAATACGTTCTTTGGTGGGTGCATTTTTACATTGTTTAAATTGTTAAATTGCTGTGGATGTGGGATTTATGGATGTTTTTTCATGGATGTTTAGCCTCGGTATTTTAATTCTTTTACATTTGCAGTTGTTGTTAAAAGCCTCTGCGTTTTTGGGCATTAATAATCATTATCAAATCTGTATTCAAAGTCTGTTTAAGTTTTGAATCGTTCGCGAAGAAGATTAGAGCAAGTGTTGTGGTTCTTCGGAAGGTATGCGATCAAATGTTGATCGCATCGATGCAGACGATGGGAATGGCGATCAGGGTGCAGTCGATGGAGTACACGATCGTTGTTGATCGCATCGGTTAGACGATGGAGTATGCGATCGTTGTTTGATCGCATCGGTTAAACGATGGGTATGCGATCAAGTGTTGATCGCATCGATGCAGTCGATGGGGTACGCATCGCTGATGATCACATTGTGTAGATGATTGGGTAAGCGATCAAGGTTGATCGCATCGTGTGGAAGATCGGTTACGCGATAACTAGTATCGGTCGTGTAGATGATGTGATGCTCGCGTATCATTTAGTGCGCGATCGCACTAAGCGTTCATTTTGGTCAGCAAGCTTCATCGCCTTAGTAACTGACTAAACGATCGCTTAAGTAATGCAAGGTAAAATCGTTTACCTGACGCTGTGTTAAGTTATCGCATAGACGATCGTTTTGGTCAGCAAACTTCATTGCTTAGTAACGACTAAACGATCGCTTAGTAATGCAAGGTAAATCGTTTACCTGACGCTGCGTTTAAGTGATCGCATAGACGATCGTTTTGGTCAGCAAGCTTCATCGCTTAGTAACTGACTAACGATCGCTTAGTAATGCAAAGGTAAATGTTTACTTGACGCCCCGTTGAGTGATCGCATAAGCGATCGTTTTGGTCAGCAAGCTTCATCGCTGTAATAACTGACTAAACGATCACTTAGTAACGCAGGTAAATCGTTTTACCTGTCCCGCGTTGAGCGATCACATAGACAATCAGGCTTCATTGCTTCATTGTCGTCAACGCGATAGTTTAATTTGTTCTATCGTCTAGTTCGCGCTGGACGATCATCTACCTATGACATTACTACATGATGGAGTCCTCTTGGCGTTCAAGACCCGGTTCACCTATGAACCGGTTTGCTCGATGAAAATGTAAATAGATAGGGTTATTTCATTCCGGTTTTGTGTAAAAGGCTCATCCCGGTCCATAAATCCTTTATTTTTTACATGCGATGTATGTTTTAATATGTCATATGGTATGCACATATAATAAACCCCAAACTTAGGTCATGCATTATTTTCTTTATTATAAGTGTTATAATTTAGAGAAGTATGTTTTCATTTACATAAATGCATGCTCATGCATTTATATAATATAAGGTTAATTTATGTAGTTTATTTAATATTTTTTACGTTATATTTAATAGCGTTACAAATACTCGTTATGTGGGATGAGTGTTTTAGTTTGTTTATTTTATAAATGTTATAAAATAAAAATTAGAATTAAAATAATTACTAAAAGATCAATATGTAGCAAGTCTATCTATAGTAGACCTTTTATCGAAAGCAAGTTCTGTCTTCAACTTGTATCCAAGCTACCAAGGGGATCTTATGGACCTATGGCTCGAAGCTTCAACAATATGTGAATAGCTGACTAAACTCTTTAGTCACGATATCCACCATTCGTTAACTGCCAAGCACTCCACTAAAGACCGACAGTTTTACTCTTCTTGACATAGATATATTTCTATGTCCATTGGATATAATCAATCATCAGTACGACGACCCTTCATAGATGCGCGTAATTATAGCAGGCCAATTTACCGTTTTGCCCCTGTAATGACATCTTCCTCCTTAAGTACCACTGATCCCTCTAATGAACAATACAACATAGTCTTATTATGTATGAATACCTCTCATGCCATGAGAAAGTGCGTGGCGCCACATCGTTCAAGTCCTGGAATCAGCCTTTAAGGGAGCTATCTATCTACTTACCTCTGCCTCGAGGAAAGAGTGAATTCCATCTTGTGAAGCTGAGTTCCCATCTTCTAAATCAAACGAATCCCCAAAATGGTAGGTTTGAGTCGGCATTCTGGCCACTCACACCCATGCAAATCAAAGGACTGCCCTCAATGGCAGGAGTTTCCAACTCACTCAGGATTGAGGTCATGTTACCTATGGTTATCCTAGTGAAGTAAAGTCTCAGTTATGAACGGTGTTATATAACGAGACATTAACACTTCGTGATCAGGTCTTATACAAACTCTTTGTATAGAATGCCCCCGCTCGCATGTCCTCTACACGAATGATCAGGATCAAACCATTTATGACAAGTCACAACATTTGTGACCATTCCACAAAGCGAGCCGCATCCATAGCGTTACCAGGATAAGGTTTCCCTCTTATATTCATATACTACAGACCATTTTGGTTATCATTCAATACATGATCCACTTGTATGTCACCACATATATGCTTAAGTTACATACAGATAACTAGAGATATTAAGTTTATTAGTTTGTGGTAAAATCTAAATGTGCAAAGTCAAGTAGTGAAGTAAATATCATTTATATTATACATCACAAATGTTTGTACAAAGTTGTTTACAAACTACTGGACACGAGACTTTAGGACACAAATCCCAACAAAAATGGGGTTAAGCTTTCAAGGGCGGTTGGGCTTTCAAGTGATGTGGGCGGCTGGGGACCGGGAAGGGGGGTAGGATGGTGTGGGATCGGGTGAGACATTGATGAACGTTACTTGTTTTTTACCCAGTTCTGAGCCCCACTGGGTATGGGACCGAGCCAAAAAATAGTAGCATATCTGGAGGGTGAGACCAGTCAACTTGGGACTAGGAAGAGGGACGAGATCGGGAAGTCTTTAGTTTAGCTAGCTACTTTTTTTGGCCCGATCCTGAGCTCAATCGGGTATGGGACTGAGCCAAAAAACAATAATGTACATTAGATTTTTTTTTTTTTTGGATATTCTGACTCAATGTGTTGTGTTGTGTTGTCTTTTAATTCATCTATTTGATGAAAAATGTAGGTTATAATGGAACTAGAAATGAATATTCATCATAATGATCATTTTTCTGTAGCTCTTTCATGTTGTTCCTATATAGAAAAAGTCATCCCTAAAATTAAGAAGAAACTAACTCATCTTGATACAAACATCATCTTCAATGGACCACTGATTCACTATATTTTTCTTTGAGAGGTAGAGGAGCTTGGGAGAGATGTCCTTAGTTTTAATCTTCTAGAGAATAAGGTGTCATTCAACCAAATCAAATTTAACCTTATTACAGGACTAAAATATCAAACAATGACTGTAAGGAGATAAAATTCTTTTGTTAGACTTAGAGCTAAATATTTAAATGACAATGAGGGTATGAAGGCATATAGGTTGGACTCTATTTTTTCATCCCTCGAGTTCGAAAATGATGTTGATGTAGTGAAAATTGCATTGTTTTATTTTATTGAGTTTGCTATGATGAGAGAGGGAAAAAAACAAATGTATTTTGAGAATTTTGTGATCATGGATGATTGGAATGGATTTTGTATGAGGACTGGAGCAAGAAAATTTTTGTAAATGAAACGATTCAAACAAGGACTAAAAGATAAAGTAGAGGCATATAAGGATAATACAAATGGAATATAACAGACCTTACAGTCTTTACAGGTTTCCCCATGTTTTTCAGGTAATTTAGTTCATTTATTTAGTGAATATTCATTTAAGTGCACCAACAATACACTCTTAAATTTCATAGGTATGGGCATACAAAACTATTTCATCATTATCCGGTTGCGTTAAACAGATTGAAAGACAATGGCATACCATGCATTTTGAGATGGTCGTGCTCTCATTCTTCTCCATATGGAGTGATTAGAGATGAAGTTTTTGAGTCAAATGTAGCATGTTTCTTTTTAAGCTTTTTGAGTTAGCCTTTATTCATGATTATAGCTTCTTAGTTTATTTATTCATGATTACAATTTTTTGCAGGTAAGAATCACATTGCAATTCGTTCCATCTGAGGAAGAGATCCAGTTTATGAATCGTGTTATAGAGCCACTATGCCATCCACCTGTACCACTGGAACTACCTTCACCTCCACCCACAAATGATGGCGATAATGTCAGGCCTTCGAACACTAAGGAGGTTGATCATAATGATAGTGAACAAAGGCATCTTGGTAAGAACAAGAAAAAGCGGAAGAAGTATCGCAAATTGATTAAGTTAATTAAATGTCTTGATCGTCACATAGAAAGTATGGAACGTGACCTAAAAAGCATTAAGAAGCACTTACGACGACTATCAAATGTAAGGATATATCATTGTGAACCTTGTTGTCTGTTTTCTTCATACATAATTTATCCTATCTAATAATACCTATGCATGCAAGGAAAAGACGTTGATTGCACTAGAGGTGGGGACCGTGGAGGTACGAGTGATCATGGTGTAAAAAATGATGGTGATAGGGATGGTCATTCTCATTGAGCTCTAGATGATCGTGAATGTACTAGGGAACATATAGTTCCAAGTGACGATGCAATGGATGTTATAAATGAAGGGTTGGGCATTGATGGATGGAAGGGCGAGGTATGACCTTGTTGAAAAGTTCTTAAACATAACTTTTGATGTAATCCTTATTGTTGTTGTCTTCTTATTGCTACAATTATTATTATTGTTGTCTTCCTATTTATTGTGTAGGTCAATTTATTGTTGTCATTGTACTCATGTTTTAGTAATAATTAGAGTTTATTTGATCGAATAACACTATAATTGATAATTGAAATTTTATTGTTCTCCCACTTCTTCATTTCTTTAATCGAATAACGGTATAATTGATATAAAAGTGTAGCCATTCTTAGAGAAATTTGTTCTCGCATTTATTGTGTAGGTCATCGATATAAGTTCCCAAGACACAGGAAATCTAAATCTAATAGAAGGTCGCTGAGGACGAATGAGGAAAATTTCTTGGAAATTAACTACACTGTGGAAAGACACAAAGAAGGATGGGAAGAGGCAAAAAATGAAGCAAAAGTACAATCCCACCTTTGAAATATCTAAAGATATGAACATTAAATTTCATAAGTTGATGGACAATGTAGACTCTGCTGCAATGATACGAAGAAATCATATGCTCAAATGGATAAAAAAAATGGTTCAATAGTTTGTTAACACCGTCTGAATCTCATGTGTGTATAGGTGTCCCTATTTAATTAAACATTCAACGTTGTCATGTAGGTAATAGACACATTATTTATGTTCTTAAAGAAGAAAATGCAAGCCCAATCAGACTTGTGTCGTAGCTAATATTATAGTAACAGTACGTTATATATATTAATTCATAGGTCCATCCACTTGTCAATTTATTATTAATTTCTACACTCAACATTGTCTGATTTTCTCATTGGTCTAGAACTTTCTAAGACGTGATCGTCATACTATCGATTGGAGTAAGGCGATCAACGTATTGAAGTACGTCAATGGTACATACATTGACCACGATGTAGCTTGGAGCAACGTTGATGTTGTTTACATGCCTTTCAACCTCTCTAGGATGCACTGAGTGCTTGTTTGTGCAAACTTACAGGTTAGAGAATTAATTGTATTCGATTCATTGATTGGATTACATTCGAATGTAGACTTGGAACGTGAAATGAGATCAATGTGTGAAAATTTTCCCGGTTTACTCCTTGCTGGTGAGGTAATAGAGTCTAATAATCTTATAATGGATAGATGGATTCTACGCCGAGATGCTTTCATGCCTCAACGATACGAGAGTGGTGACTGTGGTATGTTCGCATGTAAATTTTTTGAATATGATGTAACCGGGTCCAAAACGAATATCTTAACACGAGATAAAATGACATATTTTCGTAGACAATATGCCATTTAGATTTAGGCAAATAGAGCATTGTTTTAGAAGTTCATAAACTTTTTTGTAATTAATGGTTCAAGTGATGAATGAAACTTTATAGTTGGCTTAAATTATTTTTGTTGTTAAGTACTTTGTGCTATGTAAAACATGCAACATATGTTTGTAAACTTCTATTGTAATTAATTCAAACCATCATGCAAAGTACACGTAATTCTCGGTCGGGTTCATGAAAAATATCATCAATGTAACTAGACGTCAATTTCCTATACGCCAGGTCGGGTCTAGAGTTACCTTTACTGGGCCCCAAACCATGCCATGTTCCCAGCACACGGTCGGCCTTAACCAGGTCGCCCCATACCCGATTCCTATCCCATGAAGCCCGATCGGGTAATTTCAACCAATTTCTTTCGTACCCGGTGAAGCCCGACCGGGTATGTTAAAAAAATAATTTTTCTGTCTTTTTTTCTACTTATCTCAACATTTCTTTTGTACTCGGTGAATACCTAATGAAGCCCATCCTGAGTATCTAAAAAAAGGTTTTTTTTTTTGTCTTTCTTTCGTGTTTTTTTTTTTTTAACTTTCAAATATATTTCTTTGTGGCATTAGAAAAAAAATCAAGCAATTTAGCATAAATACAAGCAAATAAATTCTAATATGAAAGAAATTCTTGAACTTTTGAATACAAAATGAAATACATACCTTCTTATGGAGTGTACAAAATCACAACTTCGTAAAGTACAAGTTTTGGACTTGACGAAAGACTTTTCATTGTGGATATAATTTGGTGAAGAGAACTTTTTGTGAATCATAATTTCGTGAAGAGAATTTTTTGTGAATTAATTTTGGTTGTATAACAACTTTTTGATGTAGGTTGGTGAAGAATCTTTGTGAACTAATTTAGTAGATTGGTTGTTCAAATTTAAAAGCAAGCATTTAATAAGGAAGACATAAGAGTAATTGTACAATCAAAATTTATCATGCTTACATTATTTTCGTTATCTAATGAATTAAAAAAAAAAAAAAAAAAAAAAAAACTTTTTTTTTTAAAAAAAAAAAAAAAAAAAAAAAAATCAAAACCCGGCGGGTCATGTCTGTCGATTAGCCATTTTGTTTCCCCAAGCGGGTATTCTATTTTTCGCGCTTTAAAAGTTAAAAAGTCGA
>NC_052357.1:87806163-87847348 GCF_009727055.1 Benincasa hispida
AAAAAAAAAAAAAAAAAAAAAAAAAACTTGTTTTTTAAAAAAAAAAAACAAAAAATACAAAATCAAAACCCGGCGGGTCATGTCTGTCGATTAGCCATTTTGTTTCCCCAAGCGGGTATTCTATTTTTCGCGCTTTAAAAGTTAAAAAGTCGAACCACTGCCTGAGGAATTTCTGTTTCGGCGATCTCTTCTTCAAAGGAATGGCATCCGCTTCCGATTCCCGTTCAAACGGCGTTTCCGGTAGAATCAAATCCGCCGCCACAATTATGCACTCCGAGAATCAATCCCTCCTTGCCGTAACTTGCTCGATACTGCTCTCTTACTTCTTTCTCTGCTTTCAATCTCTTGTTCTGATTGATAAACGAGATATTCTGATTGTTCGAGACAATGAAGTTGCTGTTGCTAAATAAACGTTGTTTTTAGCTTTAACATCTCCATTTCCTATCGAGTATCAGTTCCAGTTCTGTATTCCCTTCATTTTGCGCTTTGAACTGGGGTTTTCTTGATTTCTGAAAGCTGAAACGTTAGGGTCGAGATTATCTTATTGATAAGAATGATTCATAAGGAATTTGACTAATGATGATGGGTTATTTGTTAATTTTTTTTATTGGATTTTATTGTCTTAATTTCAGGAATTGCGGAAGGCGCTGATTATGATGAAGGAAATTGGGGTGGAATTGGAGAGGGACAATCAGTCCAGGATGGTATTGTGAATTATGGACCTTAATTTCGAGCATCATAAATGATTGTCGTTTGTTACTTTGGAAAAGAATGTTGTTGGGTTAGGATAAGATCTTGTAATAAAATACTAAGAAGCAAAGTCTACATAAATTTCAAAGATGTTTTCTAGGACTCTTTTCGTAAGGCTTTATTTTAACATCTTTGGAGTTTCTTTCTTAGTTAATTGAAAATAAGATAAAGGAAAACAAGATATATGTGCAGGGTATTGGGTTTTGGAACTTTCATTATAAACTAGTCACTTTGTCGAACTGTTCAAAATTCAAATATTTGGAATGCATGTTTCCATTTAGTGATTGTGCTACCATCATACATTTTTGTTTTTGACAGACTTTCTGTGGATGCAACGATATGAATAAGATTTATTTGAACTGATTCCTTGCTTAAAAGTTCTGATATTGGTTTCAGTAGGTGTACATCTATCTAATTTCTACTCCACATGCACTTTTTGGTGAATTTTCTGCTTCTGTCTATCAGATCCAATCTAAGGATAAGAATCACTGTTGTTTTGAACTCTTATCCAATAATTTACTTGGTATTTGAACATGATCTTAGGTCAAGGAGCTTGAAAATTCTGTTGTCGAGCTGTTGAGTACCTATGAAAACTGTAACAATTTTTCATTGGCAATTCAGTCGGTTGGAAATATATATGAACCAAAAGAAGAGGTGCTTAAATCTCTTTCCATGTTGAATTTTCCACTACACATGCTTTTGTTAATTTTGATTGTGTAGGTTCCTTCCTTTTCAGACGTATTATTTTATGTTGATATTTTTAGTTAACAGATTTTGGGAAACTACTTGATGATGAAGTTGCAAAAGTCAGCCAAGATTCATCTTCAAATTTGATGAACCATTCAATAATTCGGCAATTTAGAGAAGCTGTTTGGGTATGCATCTTCATCTCTTTTTCTATAGTCTGGGAATGGCCTTGGCACCCAGAAGAAAATAGATCAGAAAGCCAGGGAATAATTTTTCCCTTTTAATATCAGATCTGATTATAGTTAATTTTTTATCGCATTATCTCACTTTTGTGATTTCTATCGATTGGGCTACAACACTGGTTATGCATGGTTGTAACAAAAAATCCTCAAATATGTGCAAATAATTGTCCCGAATCTGTGAAAATGCCCAAAAGAAAATACATGAGTAGTAAACAAGAGAAACTATTTTACCTATCTGCAATTTACAAATATTTGGAAAGCATTTTATTGCTCTTCCAATTGTAGATTTAATTCTCTCCAGTGCCTTGCCTATCTCCCGGTATTCTTGCAGAATGTTCATCATGCAGGACAACCAATGCCAGGCGAGGAGAAGGAGGACATTGTGATGACCAGTACTCAGTGTAATCTATTGAATGTCACTTGCCCGTTAAGTGGAAAGCCTGTCATTGAATTAACAGAACCCGTTCGCAGGTATATTGCATCTAAACTTATTTTGATGAAGGATAAAGAATTGGAATTATTTCTTTTACTATTGAAAAAATAAGTCTGCCCATCCATTCGCCATGTTACTGACAGCATGGATGTTTAAAGGGAATGGCTACATACTTGCGTTATTTTCTCTGGTTACATTTTTCAAGTGGGTTCCTGAAAATGGAATGAACTAGTCTGCCACTTTGATCTTCTTCTTCCTCTTCTTCTTATGTTTCAGAGCTGAGTCTTTAAATTGTATTTTTGTTCTTTAAACAAGTAATTGTTTTAGGTCGTGGAGAAGGTTCATTCACATGGATTTGGCCTTCTTGTTTTGTTTTTGTTTTCTTTTTTTGTTTTCTTTTTTTTTTTTTTTTCTTCTTTTTGTTTTCTTTTTTTGTTTTCCTTTTTTTCCTTTTTTTTTTATTTTTTTTTATCCTATGGTTTCTGTTATGGATCAGTACAAGTGTCTGGCCATCGTGCATTTAAACACTTCTAATAAGTCTCTTTTTGTCTCTACCTTATGCAATGTGTAGTGCGGAATGCAAGCATGTATATGAAAAGGCAGCAATAATGCAGTACCTTAAATCCAAGAAATCTCGCGCTCAATGCCCAGTTGCAGGTATTTGGATCTACTACATTACATATGCTACATACCTAGAGATTGTTTACATTGGCTTGGCTCACTTGACCTCTCTGTCCTTGTAGCCTGTCCTAAGATGTTGCAGTCCGATAAGGTCGTGCCTGATCCGTTCTTACAGATTGAAATTGATGAACTGCGAAAGATATCTAGGCATTCTGATAGGATACAGGACTTCACAGAGCTTGATGCAGATTAGCACCACTGAAGTAGTTTCTTTTCCTCTTCCTTTTTGTTGTTTTTATTGGCGTTGTCATCCTTGTCGTCATTGTTGCTGGGGTCATTCTCTGGATCAAATGTTTTGCTTGGTAAGTTGAGCTAGTTGGGATGTATATGGTATCTATAGTTTGTCTATATCGTCTCGAGTTGAATGGAGAAATTTGGCTTCATTGACAAATTGCCATTGCCCTTTATATTTCGAGTTCTTTTCCTCCAACGCCAGTGTAAAAATCATTACAGTTGAGAGATTGTTTTTGAGAAACATCTTTTAGAACATTGAAAACAGGACAGAAGCAAAAGGCAACGTTGTGTTACTGTTTGGGCGATTTATAACAATAATATTTATAAAAAAAAAAAAAAAAAAAAAAAAAAAAAAACAAACACATTTGAAGAAACTGCTTAAGAAAATTGTGGAATGTGCATTTGAATCTGTAGCATTCATCAAAATAAAACGGAAGCAAATATTAGGGGTTTTCAAAAATTGGATGACCCGAAAAAGTTGGATCAAACCGAATTTAACTTGTGAGGTTTGGATTGGGTTATCAATAGTAACATCTCGAATTTTAGAAAAATTTATGTTAATTATCTAAAATTATTGAGTTTAAATTTCCCTTTCATTTGGGAAATTGAGATTAAATTGAAATAATTGAAAAACTTTTATTGGTCAAATTGAATTTAATTGATTAAATATTTCAATTAATTATTTTGAAAATATTGAATTTTGTTTCCCTTTTATTTTGGATTTTAGGGTCAATTTAAAAAAAAATAAAATAATTTAAGGAGATAATCAATTTTATGTTATTTTGAATTGATTTAAATATTTGGAAGGATTTAATTTGTATCAAATTGATAGATCTTATACCATTTAATTTTGGTTTTTGAAGTCAAAATTAAGATAATTTGAAAAGTTAATTGATTTATTAATTTAATAGAATCTTTGGAGATATTGTGATAAAAATATTTTATTTATCTTTTTAAAATTTGAAAAAAAAAATAAAAGAATTGAGATTTTTTCGAAATTAAATGAGAGTGAAAATAGGCCAAAAATCGGGGAGAAAACAATTTGGTTTTAAGTGACAATTTCCACAAAATTTTCGATTGCCGAATTTTGAACCGTTGGATCGTGCTCAAATTTGGTCAGTCTGTTCGAGGCATAGAATTTTATTTTGAATGGTTGGATCGTTGTTTGAAGCTCTGATACCAAAAGCTCTTATACCAACAGTAACGACTCAACCTTTCGAGTACTCTAACAAAGGCCGTTACGACTAAATACACATTTAAAACCTAGATATTTTGTTCTAAAAAAATTCATTAAGACAATAAGGATATTTTTCTAAAATAAACTAAAAAATAAATAAATAAAACTTTTATTCAGGGTCCCCTAAAAAAATAATATTCATAAAGAAAACATTCAAGACGTTAAAATTTGTTGTCACAATAAATTCTAGTAAAAAACATTCAAGTGACAAAAACATAGACTGAGCGGAAGCGATTTCTCTTGTCCCCATATGGCTCTGTCACGTGTTTGTCACTCGCAAACCTGTTCCTGTCACTCACCAACCTGTTCCTGTCACTCCTTGAAAAAAAATATAAAAATAAATGTTGAATATAAAAGACTCAGTAAGTGATCCTATTACCGAGATCAGGCTATGCATCAATGAGCAGAGAATGATGGGTCTGCAGCTCAAACAACTACATCTGTCTTAGATGATGAAAAGGAACCAAAGTACGGCCACAACTACTTTATTGACCGTTGCCTAATTCTAAAAAAAAGGGGGGTTAATTTGTAGTACAGGACTGTGTTTGGTTTCGATTTTGGTTTTGGAGAACCATCATCTTCATAAACCACCCTTTCTATGTGGTGAAGGAGTTGAGTGAGCTACCTGATCCCTAAAACTACCTTCATTTTCCCTAAATGATGTACACCATGCCATTTTCTTATCTTGAAGAAACCGGAGCTCGAAGATTGTGATATACACCATGCCATTTTCCCTAAATGATATACCCTATAGAAAAGTGAGACACTGTCAACGTTCAATCACTTTACACAATTAACCCAAACTCAATTCAAATCAGGGATCAAAATGCTCCAGTCAAATAATAAGAAAGAGTATGATAGAATTCATCGTCTCTGTGAGTCAAAAGGCATCTTAATCAGAAAATCATGCCCATATACCTCTGCACAAAATGGCAGAGCCGAGCGTAAACATTGACATATAGTCGAAACCGGCCTCACACTACTTGCACAAGCATCCATGCCTCTGTCTTTTTGGTAGGAGGTATTCTCAACAGTAGCTTATCTTATAAATGGAATGCCTACCACCGTGCTACAAGGTAAAGCGCCCATCAATGTAATGTTTTGCTCTAACCTTGATTTTTTCAATCTCAAGACATTTAGATGTGCTTGCTTCCCCTATCTAAGATCATACCACAGTAAAAAATTCCAATTATACTCGGAGAAATGTGTGTATATTGGTCCCAACTCACATCACAAGGGATACAGATGTCTCAGTCCATGAGGTCGAATATACACCAGCAGACATGTGAAATTCAATGAGAATGACTTCCCCTTTGCATCCTCATTGTGTACCATGATAGCCCAGACGACAGACAAAACGATCGCTAAACCTCCATCATTTAGCACGATCGCCCAGACAACTGGCTAGAAGAAAGACAAAATGATTGCAGTCATCATCGTTTAGAACGATCACCCAGACGACAGACAACACAATCGCTCAGCTACCATCGTTTAGAACGATCGCCCAAACAATAGACAACACGATCGTTCAGCTCCCATCGTCTAGAACAATGGCCCAGGCGACAGACAACGCGATCGTTCAGCTCCCATCGTCTAGAACGATCGTCCAGACGAAAGACAACACGATTGCTCAGTCTTCATCGTGTAGAACGATTGCCCAGACAAAAGACAATGATCGCTGAGAGTTCATCAACTAGACAAATCGGTGAAAGTCCATCCTATAGAACGATCACCACAACGAAGAACCACACGATTGTTGAAATTCCATCGTCCAACACGATCGTCCAGGCGATAGCCCCCACCGTAGCTGAGTCTTTAGTCCCAAGCCTTCAAACCATACTCAATAACCTGCTTTAGTCACAGTCATTCCTACACCTCCATCCGCTCCAGACCACGCTTCAACCACTACAAACCAAACATCCGTTCTAGGTTATGTATCCTACCACATTTCAAATCTCTCCCTGACGATGAGCTCTACCCATCATTCACCGGTGCCCCTGACTCAAACCAGCCCAGCCTGACATGACAGCCCCACTATACCACATATACCATATTCTACTGATAATCCATCCTTTACCACCTCGCCAAAGCCTGCCATCTCTTCCCGCTCCTCACCAGTTCCCAATCACCCCATGATAACAAGAGCTAAAACTAGCATATTTAAACCCAAAGTTTGGATAACAAGCAAAACTACTGATTAGTCTCAAACAGAGCCCATAAGAATCACAGTTGCACTTGCAACTCCTCAATGGAAGAAGGCTATGGATGAGGAATACTCAGCTCTCATAAAGAACAAGACCTGGACATTGGTTCCTCCATCTCCATCACACAATATAGTTGGAAATGAGTGGATATTTCGACTCAAGAGAAACATGGATGGCTCAATACAGAGGTATAAGGCCCGATTAGTTACGAAGGGCTTTCATCAACATCATGGAGTGGACTTCTTTGAGACATTCAGCCCTGTCGTGAAGTCTTCCACAATCCGATTAGTAATTAGTGTTGCTTTGTCACAAGGCTGGTCTCTCAAGCAACTTGACTTCAACAATGTGTTCTTAAATGGAAAACTCGTCGAGGATGTCTATATGTGCCAACCACCCGTGTATGTCAATTCTCTATACCCGAACCATGTCTACAAACTTGACAAGGCTATTTATGGCCTAAAACAAGCACCACGAGCATGGAATACTGTCCCAACCCTGTCTTAACAAAATGAGGATTTCATCAGTCTCGATCGGACATCTCACTGTTTATCTACCGCACGATGGGCTCCATAATATTTCTACTTGTTTATGTTGACGACGTCATTATCATAGGTAACAATTCTCAATTAACAGAGTAACTCATTGAAACTCTTGATGTTCAATTTGCACTTAAGGACCTGGGACAGCTTCGGTATTTCCTGGGAATACAAGTTCATTTTCTAGAATCTGATCTCCTTATAAATCAATCCAAGTATGTGGATGACCTACTGCACAAGCTACAGATGACTGATGTGAAACCAATGCCCTCACCAAGTATGCAAGGCAGAAAACTATCGAAGACTGATGGGCAGCCCATCTCTGATCCTTACATATATCGCAGCACCATTGGCGCCCTTCAGTACTTAACTCACACACGGCCGAACATCACCTATGCAGTCAACCAGCTGAGTCAATTCCTACAAACTCCAACTGATGCACACTGGCAGGCGGCTAAGAGAGTACTTCGCTATATTAGCGGCACAAAACACTATGGCATTTACTTCCAACTAAGCCCGAACTTACATGTCTCTGCCTACTCCAATGCTGATTGGGCCTCCAATCTCGGTGACAGAAAATCGGTTGCTGCCTACTGCACATTTGTAGGGAATAACATTGTATCATGGTCCTCAAAGAAGCAAACGGTCGTTGCACGGTCGAGTACAGAATCTGAGTACAGGGCACTAGCTCATGCTACATCCGAAGTCCTCTGGCTTCAACAACTACTCAATCAAATGGGATTAAAATCAAGAACTCAACCGACCATATGGTGCGATAATCTAGGGGCAGGGGCCTTAGCTGCAAACCCGGTGTTTCACTCTCGAACTAAACATATAGAAATTGACATCCACTTTGTCGGGACCATGTTCTAAAAGGCGAAATCACCATCCACTATATTCCTTCGGCAGACCAACTAGCTGATTGCCTCACCAAACCACTCAACAACTCCCACTTCTACACACTGAGATCCAAACTGGGAGTACTTGAAGTACCCTCCAGTTTGAGGGGGGATGTTAGGGAAGAAAATAAAGATGAAAAAGGCAAAGGGAAAGTGGAAGAAAAATAGAAATGAGTCACCACATTCTATTGAGAATTTGTTTTCTCTCCACCAACCAAAACAAGCCAAGTGTAATATTCTTTATTCTTTTGTATTATTATGTAACCACATTATAGGACAATGTGTATATAAAGTAATAGGTTGTATATACCAAACATTGATTGAATACAAAGAAAAAGGAAGTCGAAAAGATATTCTCGAAAATCAAATCTCTTATTGTTAACTAGGTTGTTCAGGTGTGTTTTTCCCCTTTTTCCCTCGTTTTTTTCTTCGTTCATGAATCTCCCGTTAGCAGTCACAAAACTTCCGTCTCTAATTTTTTTTCTCTTCAATCGTTTCTTCTTTTTTGTGATATTGCTGCGAATTTTCGATCGCCTATAAGCTCCATCTCATTTGTCTTTTTCCTCTTCTTATTCCACTTTCTACTTCAATGTCACCATGTTGCTCTCGTTTTCTGCTTCAGTCCTCCATCCATTCGTTGTTTGCCTTCAAAATGTGATCAAATGAGTCTATTTTTCTGCATCTATTATTTATTTATTTTTTCTTTTTTTTTTTTTGTATCTGTATTTGCTTGTCAGTGACCTCTAAATATGATACAGTGCATTTGCATTAATCTAATTTTTCTTTTTTATTTGTTTTAGGCTCTGAAGTTTTTTTTAATCAATTTTATGATATGGGTATTTTGGACATTTGCCCATTATTATTTTGATTTAAATAATTTTTTTTTTTTTTTATATTTTTACGATTTTGAAAACTTCTTACTATTTCTCCAAACTAAACTTTAAATTTTACTATTTATCTTATTAGCACAAACTTTTTTATGGGTTGGAAGTTGACACTACACCCATATTAATGTTGCCTTCTGAAAAGGAAAGGTATTTAGATTAGGATATTTATAATAGATAGTAAAATAAATATCAGATAGTAAAATAAGAGAAAAATCTAAAAATATATTACATCTTTAAAATATTTGTAAATATGGGAATGTTGACTAGTCAACATTTGAATTTTTCCTAGTTTCCAATTTCTCCCTCTTTTGTCTTGTCTTGTTGTACATGATTTTTCTTTTCTTTCTCCGTTTTTGCTTCTTCCATTTTTTTCATAAGAATTATGAGACTGAGTTTTGTACCCAATACTTGAAATTACCCAATTCATAAGTGACTTAACACCAACAAGCCAATCATCAAGTTTCATTATTATAACAAAATGTTAAATATAAATAACAAATAAAAACGAATTTGAAAGAAACTATTTTTTTAGTATACAAATTTGCACCATTTTTAGAAACGTTTTTTAAAAGTTTGAAATAAGAAACGAGAATAGTTATTAAACAAGTTTATTTCTAAAAAAAATGAAAAATACCGTAATATTTGTTTACAAAATCAAATGAAGAAGAAGGGTTCAGATTAGTTGTTTTCTATTTTTATGGAAGTGCCCTTGAGAGGTATCAAAAAGAAAATGGACCGTTCGAATATTAGGAAAGGATAAAGAAATGGGCAATAAGGTGGTCTAGCTCATTGATAAAAGTTACCACTGATAGCATGTTATCGGTGATAGAAACTAACACTGATAGCACGTTATCGATGATAGAAACTACCACTAATAGCACGTTATCGGTGATAGAAGCTACTACTGATAACATGTCATCGGTGATGGAGAGCTATCACTGGTAGTATGATACCAAAGAGATCATTGATAGCATCTTATCAATGATGTTGTCAGTGAAAGAAGCTTTCACTAATAACCACGATACGAGTGATATTAGTGATATCGGTGATAAAAGTTAGGTGAAATCTATATATCAAGCTGCTTTGAAAGTTCATAACTAGTTATAGAAATCTATCATTGCTAGCTTTAAGTATTAATATTTTAAGATTGATTCTAATTGATGAAAGTCTATCATTGATAGCGACTAATAGCCACTATCAATGATAGCCACGATAGAAGATTATTAGTGATAGCTACTAAATTAATCTTTCAAAGTTGATAGTCATTTATGAAAATCTATCAGTGCCATTAATTGTTTTCCATCATCGTATAGCTCAATCTTTCAAAGTTATTGGTATTTTTTCAATGTTGATAACTACTTATAAAAAGTTTATTATTGATAACCACTGATAGCCTTAACTATTAATATTTTAAGGTTGATTCCAATTAATTTAAAGGTGTCGAAGTAATATGTCATCACCCTTTTATTCGTTTGAATGGTAATTCAAATGGTCAAATCTATCTTCCAATGATTATAAGGATACAAGATTTTGAATTTGCAGCTATTATTATTTATTATAAGACAACTGTTGCAGTGGCCACACCACATTAAATTATTTTCTTGAGAAGAGTTATGATTTTGCATTTTTGTTTTCAATAAATTGTCATTTAAGATTTTTTGAGACAATGATAGCCACTGATAATTGATAGCAAATTAAAGCAAGCTATTATTTCAAGATTTGTATTAATATTTTTCAAACTGAGAGCTACAATTGATAGCAATTGATAGTCGTTATCAGCGACAACTTTCAATTTGAGAAAATTGGGAAGAAGCGAGCAAAAATGTGGCTAAACGTGAGCTTTTTAGTCTTTTACTATTTTTTGTTTTATATATGCAATTATTTTATCCTTGTACTACATACTCTCATTTTGAGTATGAATTCCATTTATGCAACTAGCCCTTTAGATTATTAGATTGTTGTTAAATGATTAAGGTCAAATTAAAAAGAAGAACTGAAATAATAGAACTAAAATATAATATTTCACAATTTGTAAGATATTTTTGGCTATATATTTTGAATGGGGGATTTTAAAAAATAAGAAAGAAAAAAAAAATACCAACATGAGAATGAAACTAATCCCACAAGAAGAAAAGCAGATCAAAGAGAGAATAAAATATCAAATTGAGAAATCGAAACCTGCTAGAAAATCAACATCAAATCTAAAATCGAAACTGCTAGAAAATCAACATCAAGGAAATGTTTAAGACGAAAGAGAGAGAAGAAAAAAGGTTAATAGAGGAAGAGAAGGGGAGAATACAAATCACGAATAGTAAAGAAGGGATTCTGGACCATATGTAAAGAAACATAGATAACAGAGCAAAAAGAAAGAACCTGAGTTAAACAAGTGATGCTGGAACTGAAAGACATCGAAAACAAAAATCATCAAAAAAATGAAAAGGGGTTTCTCCAGAAATCAACAGAAAATAGGATATGGGGGGAGAGGAAAAGATTGGTAGAGCAAAGGGAAACAAACCAGAGAGAAGAAAAAATAATGAAAAATAAGAAAAACCCAGATAAAAGAGAAATGTACTTACTAGCATCCTCATTGGTCAATGCCCAATGTGTTTTCTTCTGGTGGGATTAGTTTCATTTTAGCCTCTTTTGGCTTTTCTTTTCTTGTGAGATTAGTTTCATTCTTCTGTGTCTTGTCGCGCTAGCGTTAGACTTCGTCGGATTTTCTGCCATTAGGGTAAGATTTTGGATATTGTGAGTTAATTTTGTTTGGTTCTTGAACACCCATTAAGTTTTGGTGTTAAAATCGATTTATCCATGAAGTTGGATATTGGATTTGAGTTTTGTTTCTTTTAGATAGTTGTGATAGACATTATTATCTATGTCTATCACAATAGATGCTGATAGAAGTTTAAGTGTCTATTGGTGATAAAAACCGAAAGAAACCTAACATTGGTAGAAACTAATAGAAATCTATCAATGTCTATTATTGATAGAAACTGATAGAAATCTATCAGTATCAATCGATCACTATAGACACTAATAGAAGTTTATCAGTGATAAAAATTGATAAAAGTTTATTATTGATAGAGACGGATAAAAGTTTATCAGTATCTACCAGTGATAGAAGCTGATAAAATTCTTAGATACTAATAGAAATTTCTCAGTGTCTATCAGTATTTTTTTGTTATTTCTATAAATAGTTTGACATTTTTTTTAATCTACAGATTTTTCTTTTGAATTTTATTTTTTAGATTACAACATTTGAGATTTGAGTGCAAAGTTCGAAACTCTAACCTTTTAATTGAGAGTCAATTTATCATTTAATTTAGCCAAAAAAATTATTAAATAAAATTTTAAACTAAACAATTTAATAATAACAAAATTCAAGTGAGCATAGTAGGTTTGGCAACAGGGCCACGCGTGGGGTGGGGGAGGGTTCCCTGTCCCTACCCTTGTTGGGATTTTATCCCATCCCCACCCCGTTTTCCCTTTTGTTTTTCTATGGGGCTTTTTTTAAAAAAAAATTCTCTAAAATTCTTTTTGATTTGGGCTTCGACACTTTAGTTTTTAGTTGACTTAGATTGGACTAAATTAAAAACTAGGTAATGTAAAAAGTTAAATATCTAATATATATATATATATATATATATATATATATAAGGTAGTCAAATCAGGGATTCCCCACGGAGAGTTTTGCCAACCCTAGAGTATAGTGAATAAGTGATAATTGGTCTGTATTGGGCTTTATCCCATACGGGTTTGAGGGAGGGTTAAAAGTTAATTAGGGAAAGGGGGACCATTTTGTCCCTATTCGAATGCGTCTCTTGAAGAGACGCTTTCGACAATATTTTATTTTTATTTTATTTTATTTGTCACATTAAAAATAAAATATTGAACAGACGCATTCTGACCACAAAGGAAGGGTATCTAAGTCACACCAGTGGAATAGCAAAAAGCACTCACCTTAACCAGTCATACTCATTTATGGAGATTCAGGATCTGAAGCTCAAATTAAAGCCATGAAACAAGTAGCTACTCCTACTGCAATTGCAATTGGAGGCTTCTTTTAAGCCAGCCCACCAAAGAATTCCACCTCGACTCCCCTCTACCAGAGAATCCATTCATTCCGAGCACCTTCAGTAGCAGCAGGAATGGTATGACACAATCAATAATTCGCTTCATTTTCAATTAGGCCTTACTTTAGCACATTTTGCCAACGAAGTTCTGTAGTTCGGAATAAATATGAAAAACAGGAAATCCCTTTGAACAACCTGCTATAATAGGAAAGCCTAGGTAAAATAATCTTTTTCCCAGCTTTCTACTAAACATGAAGCTAGAACAGATGAAACTAAGAAATCTCTAAAAAGAGGTTGTTTTCTTGCAATTGAATCAAAAGGAATCGTTCTTACCAATTTTGTCGTCTACCACCTCGTTCTACCATAAAAAATCAGCTTCCCTTCATTTCTTCCACCGAATTATCTTTCCCTTCACCGATTTCATCCTCTCCTTCACCGAATTCATCTTCCCCTTCACTGAAACCCTCATTTCATCTTCCCCTTCATCACCGAAGTCTTCCTTTCATCTTCACCCAAAACAAAATTTCCTTCATTTCTTCCACCTTCTTCATTTATTTTCAAATACCGATCATTTTCTACCTTCATTTCCACCTTCATATTATTAATTTGTTTCAGTGTAGTGTTTTATATTTTTGTTATTTAACTTTGAATTAAGTTTTTGATAATTTTTACTGGTTTTTTTAATGTTTATTTTGTTTGCAGTGGATATTATTCAAAGTTTTTTGGTAAGTTGCAATATTTGGTAAGATGCAAAGTTTTTTTGGTAAGGTGCAATATTTTTTTTTTTAATAAGTTGACATATTTTTCTTATAATGGGTTATCATAAGGGAGAATTACATGTGATTTACATTGTATGATATATGTTGGGGTTAAGTATTAAAAATAACTCTAATAAATATAATAAACTTTAATGTAGTCCATTTTACTCTTGGTTGATATTTGGTATTTGGTTGATACTCTGTTGTTGCTTGGTTGGTATTTAGTTATCAAAATGAGCATGTCTTCTTTGGTTAAATATAATAAAGTGTAAGTATGTCTTCTTTGGTTTTTATCTATTTCTTTAAAAATAATTACCTTGCAATCTTATTACTACTTTGGTATTTTTTTTTTAGGATGAAATTTTTTATTTAGGTGATTTTAAATGGAATCAAACAACTCACACTTTGTTCAAAAAGAAGTATAAATTTTCTAACTATTTCTTATGTATATTTCTAAACATCTTACACTTTGTTTTAAAACAACTCACACTTTGTTCAAAATAAACTCAACCTATTTCTTATGCATATCAAATTATGATAATTATTTCAAATATATAGTTTAGAATGTTCAACTGTGATTTTTAAAATATTACATCATAGTCTCAAATTATTTATGTTTAAACATATAAAAAAGTCATTAATAAAAAAAATATTACATAGTAAAAATAATGTAACTCAAATTTTCAAAAATAAAAAATTATTTTTAATTCACGTTGAAAGAAAATTTTAATGAAATCTAAAAATAGGTATTTAAATATGTTCTTAATGGAAAAAAATATTTTTAAATGTAAAATTTATATTTAAATCTTTTTTCATTTTGTCAAAATTTTAAAATTTATTAGTAGTTTTAATATAAAATTAAGAATATGTTTCTAATTGAAAAAAATAGTAATATTACTTTATTTTGTGAAGAAAAGAAAAAAAAAACTAAAACGAATTAAAGAAAGAGTTTAAAGTTAATAATGGTATTGGATTTAAACTAAAAAATTCAATTATTTATGTTTAAACATATAAAAAAGTCATTAATAAAAAAAAATATTACATAGTAAAAATAATGTTTTTTTTCATACTTTTAGTAAAAATAATCTAACACAAATTTTTAAAAATAAAAAATTATCTTTAATTCATGTTGAAAGAAAATTTTAACGAAATGTAAAAATATGTATTTAAATATGTTTTTAATGGAAAAATAAATCTTTTTAAATGTAAAAGTTATATTTAAATCTTTTTTAATTTTGCAAAAAAATTAAAAATTTATAAGTAGTTTTTAATGTAAAATTAAGAATATGTTCTTAATGGAAAAAAAAAATAGTGATATTACTTTATTTTGTGGAGAAAAGAAAAAAAACTAAAACGAATTAAAGAAAGAATTTAAAGTTAATAGTGGTATTAGATTTAAACTAAAATGTTCAATTATTTTGTTTAAACATATAAAAAAATCATTAATAAAAAAATTACATAGTAAAAATAATGTTTTTTTTTTCATACTTTTAGTAAAAATAATCTAACACAAATTTTTTAAAATATAAAATTATCTTTAATTCACGATGAAAGAAAATTTTAACGAAATCTAAAAATAGATATTTAAATATGTTCTTAATGGGAAAAAATAATTCTTTTTAAATGTAAAAGTTATACTTAAATCTTTTTTCATTTTGCCAAAATTTTAAAATTTATTAGTAGCTTTTAATGTAAAATTAAGACGAATTAAAAAAAGAATAGTGATATTACTTTATTTTGTGGAGGAAAAAAAAACTAAAACGAATTAAAGAAAGAATTTAAAGTTAATAGTGGTATTGGATTTAAACTAAAATGTTGTATTTTATAATGGATTAATTTGAGAATTTATTTTATATTTAGTTAATTGGACGTTTTATTTCTGAAATGAAACAAAAATATAAAATCTCCATAATTTTGTAGTGATTTTTTTTTTACGGTGGCTATTATTTTTGAGAAAACTCTACAATCAAGTCATTCAAAGAGTATGCATATAGTTATTTACTATTATTTGGAATGATGTATTGATTATTGAATATTGAATGTTTGAATGTTAATGTTACTGTTAGTAATATTGTGTTGTTGTTGTTGTTATGTTTACGGTTTATCTAGTCAATTTATTTTGGATTATTCACGTTAATATTGTAAATTTTATGGTGATTAAAGAACAAAATTTCATGTCAATATAAAAGAATATTTATGATTGATTTATGGTCAAATGATGATGCATGTCTTCAGTAACAATATTTATAATGATTTTGTACCTACTTTTTATTATTATTTTGTTTGAAGGTAGATATTATTTATAAAAAAAAACATTCCTTTATTTTTACATATTTTAAAAAAATAGTAATAACACATTAATATAGTTGGCCTAATATATACTTACAAATATTATGATAAATATCAGATTGCATTTGCCAAACTACGATGGAAGTTGTGGAATTTTTATGTTATATGCACAGAAACATTGTTAATGGGCCAAACGGGATAGAATATGATAGACAATCATCTGTTCGTATAAACATGCATCGTCAAGTTGACTTCAATACATTAATCGATGGATTATGTGATGCCTTATACATAAATAAAGATGGTGGAGTAGAGGTAATATTTAGATATGGTAGTTATGTAGCGGGATCTACTTTCTATATCTCCATTTCATTACGAAGTGAGACTGATGTATGGTTCATGATGAGCAACGCTCCATACCTTCTAAATAGAGTTGAACTGTATATATCTCAACCCAGTGTCCCAAGTTCAACATCAACGAAAGAAGAAGTTGAAATACTGTTGAGTTAGAGAGTCATGATGTGGAAGATGAGCATTGTGATCTAACTATTGCCACAAACGACGAAGAAGTTGAAATAGACGATGATGATATCGATCTAGATCACTACTGGTCAATTTTATGGCGTACATGAAGTCCCCGAAACATTTACTGAGATAGACCTGAACGAGATGACCATTGAATCCGATTTGATAAGGGGGGAAGACAGTAATATGGGGTTTGATTCACTACTTAAGAGGATGATATTCAATTCCAAATTGGATTTAGAAAATGTAGTGAAAAACTATTCAATCATTCGACACCAAAATTTTGAAGTCATTGAATCGAAGAAAACAACATGGGATGTCAAGTGTAAAAGATATGGCAATGGGTGCACGTGGAGACTTCACGCTGTTTGCCGTAAAAAAACACAGTATTGAAATTACCCAATACAATGACCCGCATTCTTGTGTGTATGCAAGACTGAGTCAGGATCACAATCAATTGGACTCAGATATAATTGCATCTAAGGTAAGCAACATAGTGAAAAAAATCCGTTAGTTGACATCAAAACATTACAAGATATTATCTTGAAAAAGTATGGTTATTCCGTCAGTTAATGGAAAGTGTGGGATGGAAGAAGAAAGGCAATTGTGAAGATATTCAGAGATTGGATCGAATCGTACAATTTGCTACCCAAATTGATGAATATCTTACAAATCACAAGCCTCAGTACAGTCGTCCATTGAAGGCTAAATGAGGTGGATTATGATGAAAGGATTGTAATGTTCAGTAGCGTGTTTTGGTTATTTGGGCCTGTTATTGATGGTTTCAAGCATTGCAGGCCGCTACTTCAAATTGACGCAACCCATTTGTATGGGAAGTATGAAGGAACATTGTTAATAGCTACCTCAGTTGATGCAAATGGTCACGTCTATCTGGTTGTATACGCCATTGTTTTTATGGGACCAGATGGATGAGGATGTTACCACAAGGCCATACAACGATTCGGTTTTGTACTTACAGTGCAACCATAGATCCAAGGTTGTTTGGGAAGACGAGCATATCGATGCAATGCATTATTGGCGAAGAGAGGCTGTTATTCGCAGGCACGAGAACCCAGACCCTCATATATTGAACTATCTATGAGCTGCAGAATTCTACGGAGTCTCTTGTATAAAATTTATACAACTAGACTGGCATCTAATAATGACATTAGTGGAACGATGGCGGCAAGAGGCACACACTTTCCACATGTTGCATGGAGAGTGTACAATTACACTTCAAGATGTAGCCATCCAATTTGAACTCCCGATTAATGGAAGACCATTAATCAAGTCTCTAAATTATGATTGGGAACAACTTTGTGCCCTTCTTTTAGGCGTAACCACGAATGACGCCGTTCTTAAGGGAGGTCGTCTAAGTCTGCCATGGTTAGCTGATCATTTTAAAAACTTCGCCCATCTACCAGACCATGCAGATGAGGAGGACCTACAACGATATACTCGAGCATATATTTTCACGTTGATTGGAGGATTGGTATTTTCTGACAAATCCAACAGCAGAGTGCACCTGATGTATCTTCCTCTCTTGGTGGATTTTGATGTTGCCGGGATTTACAATTGGGACGCTGAATGTCTTGCATGGTTGTATGGGAAACTACACAAGGGTGTAGTTATAGATGGAAAAGACATTGCAGGCCTACTTTTATTGCTACAAATTTGGGCATGAGATAGATTTCCTCTTTTAGCGCCTCGACGACTCCATAGATACGAGAATAACTTAGGTGACAGACCACTTGCAGTAAGGTAAGCATATTTACCTCATTATTGTTGTGTTCATTATGAAATACTAATAGCTAAAATTCAACTTCTGATTGTTGTAGATGGAATGACAACTATTATGTAATTAGAGCACCTACACATGTTCTAGTACAGTATAGGCACATACTCGATATACATATGCCTAACCAGGTAATATTTTATTAATTCATATATCATATATTCATAATGTTACAATCTTTTGGTTAATTCATTTTTTTGACACATATGCATATAGATTATTTGGGAGCCATATAATCATCTTATCCAACTATTGTCGTCATACTGTCTCGATGGTAATGAGATATGGACATCCAGATGTCCACTCATATGCTTCTTCATTGTGTAGTGACATCACCCAAATCGTGGGATGTGTCAATTTGGGATGTTGCAACAAATTCTTCAACCTTGCAACACAGACGTCCGACTTCATTCACACGATCTAAGGGGCAGGTATGAGCGAGACTGGATTGCATATTTGGCTCCTCAAATTTCAATATGGGAAAATCGACAAGTTTGGTTGGTAATAGACCTCTTATTAACAATGGTGTAGGTACCGAACCTGGTATTCCATTGTGAGCAGGCGGTACATAACTAAAGCAGGAGTATTCTATCACTTGTTGGTATGAGTTTATTGTTTACTATGATTGTTTGATTTTATTTCTTCATTGCATACCAAAATAAATTTTAAAGTCATTAACTTGTTATTAAATTCTTTTTCAGGCCGAGCTTCCAAATTTGCCAATATTTGCTCAAACCTTGCGTAGACTCACCTCGATATATAGAGTGCGATATTTCGATGGTGATGTGCCAATGAAAGTACAAGGTGATCCAGCAAGACATGAGGATGTTCCTATTCGACCTAATGTTCGGAATGAATATTCAACAACGCCACTTGATCATTTTACACATACTTCTATGATGTCTCCCTCAACATTTGAATTTTTTCCAACAACCCTTAGTACATTAAGCATGGAAGAAGGAAAAACTTCACATGTCCATCCAAATATCCATGATCACAATGTAGTGAGGGTATACACTTTGCAGAGGAAAGTCAACCATCAAGTGTAAGAGGGCGTGGTGATCGTGGACACTATGTCACTCAACATGATCGATCTAGGTGTAATAGAGGATCTTCTTCCAGTCGTGAATAAAGAACATTGTACATATGATTAAATTTATTAATGAAATTCAATTACGAAAAAATGCACTTGCAGTCTATAACAGATCCTAAAGAACTTTGAATATTATTTACAATAGTCAAAAGTTAATATCTATATTTTTGCATAAGTTTCTAACAGCTTTAAATAAAAACAATAATTTGAAATTAAAAATTAATATTGAGTATATCGAATCAATCACAAAAATTTCTTAATCTCAAAATAACATTATTGTTTATACGATTAAAAAACTAATAACATTACTATCAAAATAAAAAACGAGATTAGTGAGATTGTTGATTTTAGATAAGAATGATTTAGAACTAAACAAATGAAATCTTATTAATTGTAAAAAAGCATAAGTAATGAAAGAGTTAGGTTTCGGGTTGTTAAAAGAATGAAAAAAATGATAGCAAAAATATTTTATTATTTTATTATTTTTTTAGGGATGCATCTCTTCAAGAAACGCATCCTTTTTTTAATGAATGCGTCTCTTCAAGAGATACATTCAGTGCGAAAAAAATTAATAAAATATTATTCATTACGGGAAAAAAATAAAATAAAATATTGTCGAATGCGTCTCTTGAAGAGACGCATTCGGATGGGGACAAAAAAAGTCTCCCTTTCCCCTAAATAAATTTCAAACTTCCCATTTTCCCTAATTAACTTTCAAAACCCCTTACAAATCTAAATAACCCATCCCATACCTACCTTTATTATACTCATTTTTTTAAATATAATTTAGACATCACAAAAAATTCAGATTTGAAATTTACAAATTTTGTTTTGGTTAAATTACACATTTAATCCCTAAACTTTGAAGTTTATTTGTACTAGTTGGTCCATATCAAAATTATAGATATGATCCTCAATTTTTTTTTTAATTTACGAATTTACTATATACAAAATCGATTTTTTTCCGTTGCATTAGACATGATATTCAAAATTATATCTAATAGATCAATTAATTGTTTTAAAATTTAGAGTCTATGGAAGTTTTGGAAGTACTAAAAATAAAAATGAAAACTTAGTGCCTATTAAAAATAAAATTTAAAATTTAAAGGCTAAATAGATACAAACATAACTCAAAGACTTAGATAATTATTTTAAATGGTAAAACTGTTGTAAATATTTTTCAATATAGATCGTGATAGACAATCATATTTTACTATATTTGTAAATAAATTGACTCATTTTCTTTTTTTTAGAATAGGCGATATTATTATACCACAAAGGGGAACCCACAGCTCAGGATCAAGGCATCAAAACAACAAAGCACAAGCAAAGATAAGGAAACAAAACCAAAACAAAGCCAACAAGATAATACCAGAACAAAACCAACACATAAACACAAACTCGCAAACCACCAAGGAGAAAGCTAGAGAAAAGAACCCAAAATCCCACAAATTAGGGACATAGCAAAACAAAGAACAATGTAAAGTTCCAAAAAAAAAAAAAAATCCGTAAACACACTAGATAAGACCAAGAAGATTAACCCGCCAGGAAGCAACGCGAGCACAAACTGTAGAGATTATAAGGTGAATCAGAGCAGACACCGACCTCGGTCGACCTCCATGTAACCACCGATTACGCTCCTGCCAGATGTAGTATATGGAAGTACACCAGAAAACACGGAACAACTTACTACGCACCCCCTTACCCAACCCCGCTCGACACAACCAACTCAACTCTACATCCCAACCCGTCACCCGATGAGACAAACCCAACTGACGCAAACACCCCAGACCACACCTCTTTCCTAAACCCACACTCGAAAAATAAATGATCCCGCGACTCCACACCTCCCCACACAGAAGACACCCCCACCACACCCCAACTCCTCAACCAATCCCCCGTACCCAACCTGTCCCTCATAGCTAACCACACACAGAAGAAGTGACGCGGAATACCACTCCGCCCATAAAATACCAGCCTAAGACACCCTAGGATGTCCACGAGGACGCAAACTCTCCCACGCACTAGCGATAGGAAAACCGATCACTAGCATCCGACACTCAAACCCAATAATCCTCCTCCCTCACCCTAAGTCCGGGCCTGAATAAGACCCCAGATCTCAAGCAGCTCGCAAGACACTGTCGACCACCTTTAACCTCCTCCACCATCCATGAACTTGACAACCACGCCTTTAACTACTCTCTGCATAATAAAACCACGTAGACCTACATGAATCCAAAATCGCGCCCCCGACAGAAACATCCACCGAACAAATAAGACCGTCCATCGTCGATCATCAATAAGAACTAGATGCTTGAATCTATCTCTCGCAAGATAGCCCTCAAGCACCAAGATCTCTCCACCTCACTCGAACATCCACAAGACCGCCCACACAAAACATACTCTCCAATCACACCATCCATAATGATCCGATTTAATTAAGAGAGGCCAAAACAACCTTCTTAATAGGAGTGGTTCCAAAAGGCCACATTTCACACCCAACTCCCTCTCCCAACGGCAACGCCTAGATTAAACTTGTAATTTAATTCATTTTTGTTTGTCTTTTTTAGTTTAAATTTAAGCAATCGATAAATGAAAATAAAAATGTAAACTAAAATGATTTTTAATAATCTTCTGAAAAATATATTGTTGCTGCTCAGAATTCGACCACTCCAACGTCCGTCGTCTTCCCCGGCTCCGGTCGACCGTCGGAGTGTACACTGTACAACAACCGCTCACTTCCGTTCATTTCAATCCAATGTTTCTGAGAGCTCCCCTGCTTAAGCTTTCACCAATCTACTCAATCCCATGCCATTCTCTGGTTCCGTTGTCTCTCTCTTCCTCAATTTGTTCTTCTCGCACACCTTTCGATCTCCGATGCCATTCAGCTCTCCCCATATCCCACGAACCATCTTCTTCACCTCCCTCTGAATTCCCCGATGTGGCGGATAATCGTTGGAGGCCCACGTGTTTGTATTTCACACAGGGCAAGTGCACAATGGTATTTTTCAATTCCGGATCTGAGTTGCTGTGTTCGCGTTTTTCGAACGCTTTTTTGTTTTCTTTGCTTCCATTTTCTGAAATGATTGAAGATCCTTCTTGACGGTGGGTGCTAAGTTGCTAGTTTGGTGCTGTACACCACGTGTTCGACGATATTCCTCACAGAGCTTTTGCTCGCTTTTCCTGTGTGTTAAGCTGTCTACTAGTTGAATTTTGATTAGGAACTCCATAATTTGAGAATTGAAGGGTAGGATTATCGAAATGTCATTTTAATTCTAAGAGTGGAAAATTTGTAACACATTTGAACAAAATAGGAAATGTTAGAATTCTAGAAAAGGATACGAATGTACAACCATCTTTCACTGTTGATCAGACTCGTGTTATGTTGTGTGTTCTGATGGTTTTGACTTGATTTCCCAGCTGAAGTTTCGCAGCCGAATTTAGATATTTATTGTCTTGTCTAGATGGATGATCCACTCCACATAAAGAAGTTCAATCATGATATCTCCATGGAGCTTCAGGTAGATGTTGCTAGGTCAAACCATATGCGAATTCAGGACGTTGATTTTTTTCTGGTGCTTGATCTGGAGGGTAAAGTTGAAATAATTGAGTTTCCAGTCATATTGGTCAATGCCAAGACAATGGGTGTGACAGGTTTTTTCCACAGGTTCTACCTGCTTCTTTTTAACGTGCTCATTCTTGCTATTGGTTATGTTATCAATCTCTTTCCACTTGGCAGATTTTATATTTTATGCATCTCTATATTTCCCTGTGACCTGTTTTCTTCTAAAATGGACCTGGAAAAAATTTATGCATAAAATTTATATTTTATGCATCTCTAGCCCTTTACACCACATTTCCTGATGCGCATACTATATAAGTATGGGGTAAAATGTTCACTTATTTTGGAACTATTTTAGAAAATTTGGCTTCTGTGTGGTTGAGAGATGACATTGACTGGCTTTTTATTGCTAGTAACCCGATCATGTCAAATGGTTTAACTTCCAAGAATGTCAACAAATGTTATTCGTGTAATTTAGAACTAGAGATTTATGTTTTTTCTTTCTTGGTTGCCACGTTTGTTAACCACTGCCTTAAATCCTTCCTCAGGTTTGTTAGGCCATCAAGAATGAGTGAACAAAGGATAAATGAGTACATTGAAGGAAAATATGGCAAGTTTGGAGTTGACCGGTATGCTTCTAATCTTGTATGGTGAAGGCTTGATAATGTTCGACATTATTGTGCATCTGCATTCATTTATTTCTGAAGTATCGATCAAACGTTGATCAAGGCCTTGACTTTAGGATGTATTTCAAAACCTGATCGTATGATGTACATGTCCGATGCTACTTTGGTAGGACTAATTTTTTTTTCTGCAGTATGCTGACAACTCCCATTAAGATTCTAATGGAACTTTTTTTTTTACTAGCTGATAGTTCCATATTATAAATTACAGTGTCTGGCATGACACAGCCATACTGTTCAAGGATGTTATTCAAGAGTTCGAAGATTGGCTGGTTCAGCATCAGCTATGGAGGAAGGAACTGGGCGGTGTTCTTGACCGAGCAGCATTTGTGACATGGTAAACCTCCTTTTCTCGATCTACTTTTACACTCGCTAAATTGTTCATTTATTCATATTGTTAATGTGCTATGTGTATCGGGAGTTTGCCCAACAACCACTAGATTTTTTCACCTTGTTATAATGTTAAAGATTGATTATCTAATGATTCATGTTCTCTTTTGCTTGTACCAGTGGCAACTGGGATATAAAAACTCAGGCCCCACATCAATGTAGCGTATCGAAGATGAAACTTCCTGACTATTTTATGGAGTGGATCAATATTAAAGATGTCTATCTCAACTTTTACAATAAGAAGGTACCATATCCTGTCAAAATAAGAGTTTGTAGCATCTTGAGTGGCTTTATTGTTCTGTCGGCAATGGAGAAACAAATTATGTTACTTTTAGGATTCAGAGCTGACGGTTTTACTTCTCTTCGCTTGGATAGATCATACCATAAGCATTACAAAACACAACATATTGGTTTACAATTTTCAAAACAGAGTTCAATATTCATTATTCTACATGGGAAAGACTTGAATGGAAATGACGTTCTCTGTTAGAGTAGATGTTATTGATTGCTTTAGCTTCTGTTGTTCATATACGCCATAATTTGTTTAGTTTCTCTGAGAATGGATCTTATACAACCAATTATTGATGAAGTTCTTTACTTTGGATGGTAATTGGTAGGCGACGGGAATGGCAACAATGATGAGACAACTTGAAATACCCTTGGTGGGAAGCCATCACCTTGGTATAGATGATACAAAGAACATTGTGAGAGTGATGCAGAGAATGGTTGCTGATGGTGCACATTTACAGACCACTGCACGAAGGAATCCCAAATCTCCTCAACATGTTAAGTTTCTTTTTGAGAACCGTATTTAGTGGTGGCTATCTTCAGCAAGTTATCATCAATATTTGTTAGGATGATACATGGAATGGCTAAATCTTGAAGTAGCTAAAGTAGCTACAAGAGATCTCATGAGTTGTAGATGTATTTGTTAATCAGTTCTGATATGTTTCAAGTGTTGAAATTTTACCAATGTGCTTCTCTAATTGTCTCCTTTTATACCTGGTATATTTGATTCTTAAGGCCCCACTTAGTAACCATTCAGTTTTTGGTTTTTAGATTTTTAAAATGAAACTTGTTAGAATTATGATATTGAATATTTGTTTAAGTTCCTGGCATTAACTTCTTGAGCTTTCAGGAGTTGTATCTGGTGGTATCTGTCTTAGAGATTGTTCTTCAAGTTGTCAAATCTATAGAATATTTTTTCTCTTACTTAATTTATTCTGCAGAATGATTTATATGGGTTGTTTTCCTTTTTGGTGATCTGACGATTTTATGTGGAGATTTTTTCCATTATTCTGCTGTGCTATTTAAGCTCAATATGTCCTCATGCTAGGGTTGCTATACATATTATTTTGTAAGATCGTTGAGTGTGTTTGACAGAAAATCTACTATATTGCATCGAATTCAAGAAGGTTTTGTGGTTTGTTTGTGGCGGCGTGTTCTTTACTTGTTCTTACAGTGAGCGTTTCTTGTTCGGTCTTAAGGGGAGCTTAAGACATTATTGATCGAGAAGGATTTCACACGCCTTAGGAGGAGCCTAAGGTATGAATCAAGATTTAGGAAAGCCTAAGTTCTTATGTGAAAGGAGTTCACAAGTATAAGGAAAGATATCATCAAGTGAGAGGGAATCTCACACACTTAGGGGGAGCCTAGGTTTAAGAGAGATGGTTCTTATATGAAGGATAGTTCACAAGTATAAGGAAAGATATTATCAAGTGACAGAGAATCTCACACACTTAGGGGGAGCCTAAGTTTAAGAGAGATGGAGTCTCACATCTAGGGGAGCAGAGGTGATCAGCTAAGTCGGGTTGTATGTGAGTCATTTACAGATAAGTACAACGTTGTAAATTTTTAACTTTTATATATTAGTGAAATATCTTTCCTGGGCACATTGCCCCCAAACGTAGGTGGTTTATCACTGAACTTAGTCACCAATCTCAGTGTATTTATCTTTGATTTACTCTCTGTTTACTATGTTTCTGAATTTGCTAGGACATTGTGTGAGACAATCATATAGTGTGCAATAACTACTTTCCAAAATTTCAATACCTACAAACACTCCAACTTTTAGGTTTCTTGTTTTGTAATCTACTTGATATCCATATTTTTAAAAATCAAGCCACAATTTGAAAACTAAAAAATAGAAAAGAAAAGTTTTTTAAAATTTGTTTTTGTTTTTAAATTTTGGCTAGAAAGATGCAAACCATGGTAAAAAAGGAGAAAAAACTTAATTTTTAAAAATCAAAAATAAAAAATGAAATAGTTACCAAATGGGCCTAAAAGATCGTCTTAAATCTATTAGAAAATGTTGGAAAAATTATTGACGTGTTAACCCCTATGTTGCATTAATCTTGGTTAAATTATAAATTTGATCTTTATTATTTGGAGAAAGTTATATAGAGATTATTTATGAGGCTTTTATCAAACCACAGGGCTTTTATCTATCTATGATTTTTTTTTCTTTTATTACCAATTGATTTTTAGTTTTTAAAAAGTTTAGAATGAGCATCGATGTACCTGGATAAGTTTAGAGGTGACATTTAAAACCATAAAAAATAGTATAAACCATTTAGTTCAATTACAAGTTTAGACCTTGAACTAATTCATATTTATTTGGTCTTTAAACTTTTAGGAGTGTCTAACATGTTTTTAGACTTTTAATTTTGTATATAATGAATTCAGGTATATTCGATCTTTTAAAAGAAAATAATTGACAATTAATCTATTAAGTATAAAAATTAATTTTATGTCTAATAAAAAATTTTTAAATCTCTATTTATATGAATTAAAAAAAATACATGTTATAGATTTATGATTAATGAACATAAAAGCTTATAAATCTTTTATAAAATTTAAAAATTTAGCCATAGAATCAAAAGTTTAGCACTTATAAATACTTAAAAAAATTTAGAGACAACTAAACTAAATTTGTAATTTAACATACCACAAATTAGAACCCTCCGTCCCTGTTTTCCGGTTTAGGGCCACCGGGCTAGAAGACGACCGAAGTGGCGGATATTAGTAGTATGTGAATTTTGGGCGTTGGCCGTCAAAGCGGGAACTTCAACATTATGGAATCTCAGCTCAAAAAGACCTCTAAACCCAAATTGTTGAACCCCAATTGGGCGCTACTCCAACAAGTACTACTTGTTGTTGTTGTTGTTGTTGTTCTTCTTCTTCTTCCTCCCTCCATTCCTCGTTTTCCCCTCTCTTTCCGTCACTGATTTCTATCTATTTTGATCCTGCAGAAGCTCAAACCCCTTGGTTCAAACCATTCACGGTCGTCTACTGTTCCGAAATCCGAAGCTTCATCAAAGACCCTTTTAGGTAAGAGTTCTTCTAATACCCCTCCGTTCAAAGTTGCTTTCCTGCTTTTGGAGGATCACGATTGATTTCGTAGTTTCTCATTTACAGAGAATTATGAATATTTCATGCCCTTGTTTGATGAACTCTGTTGTGCTACCTGTTATCTTTACTTCCATGTTATTGTATGAGCCTTACTAATTCAAACGCAGAAAGTGAAAAGAGGGTTTTGCTGCAATCGTCATTTGAGATGGTGTGTGCTTTTGATTTTAGGAACTGGGGTTTTCAAATTATTGTATCGGGAAGTTCTTAGTTCATGAAATGTTTAGAATGACCAAACAAGTTTTGTTTTGGTTTCATTCTAATGAATTCACGTAGATTTTGTTGTCATAATGTAGTGATTTAGTTAACTTGTGCGACCTGCGTTTACAGGGAAACGCAAGGAAAGATCTGATGTGGAGTCAAATCATTCCCAGAAGAATATTCTCATTCCGGTGAACGATGACTTTAGGTAATCTTTTAGAATTATTTTACATTAGTTGAAGAACATAGAAGTTGTTTTCTACTTACTTTGGATGCATATTGAAAATATTTCTAGTTGTATAATCACCAACTACTGGAGTGGCATTGATAAATGACAGATAATTTTAATGATGATTCAATTCTTGACTATCATAAGCAGCATAGCAAGTTCATGTGACTAAATTATGCTATAAAATTATGAATGAACTTGGAACTAAACATATATATCAAGTTCTATGTGTGGCTTGGCTTCTAATCCTGTAGTTTGGGAAATACCAAATCTGCTAATACATTATGGTACAGCTTCTTCTCATAATTCAAAGATTCAAGTTCTTCAATGCTTGAAAAAAAAAGAAATTCTAAGCTTGAAATTACTTGATTCCCTGCCCTTGTTATCTTTACCAAAAAAGAATTGACTTGTATACTCCAAATCACAATATTCTTGTTTTTCGAAAAAACTCTTATTTCAACTCGTTGGGATTAAAATCCGACGAAACATGTAGAGTAAATAGTTTGGTTCCTTTGGAAGTTTAGCTGAAACGACTACTAACCATCTTCATACTTTTGCCAGTCTTACAGATGTAGTTGCTATGGATTGTGAAATGGTTGGCGTGGGTCAAGGTAACAAAAGTGCCCTTGGACGAGTTACACTGGTATTCATTCCTTTTTTTAGTTTGATCACCTATGATTCGTATCCATGTATTTGGTTTTTTAGCATACACGTGGAGAGAGAACCTCTTTACACCTCTTTCAATCAGGAAAGAGAATGGGTTATTATTATTATTATTATTTTGGAGGGGTTGATAGTTCAACTTTCATTGTCATTAGTAGTAGTTTCTCAGAGCACCAAAGAGTAACGTTTAACCTGTCTATATTATTAGTTGCTAACAGTAGTGCCAATTAATGGCAGGTAAACAAATGGGGGAATGTTATATATGATGAGTTTGTACGCCCTATAGAGCGCGTGGTTGACTTTCGTACTCAAATTAGTGGCATAAGACCCTCCGACTTGAAGAAAGGTGACTTTAGTTTTCCTTTTTTCTTTTAATATGTATATTTTTTTGTTTACATGTATTAAAACCATAATACTCAGCTGCCTAACATGTTTACCTAACAAAATGTATTTTAAGGAAGAGATTGGAGTTATCTGTTTCATTGAAGAGTTTTAATGATGTTGAAGAATCTAATTTCCAGCTATGTACAATTATACAATTATCTATGTACTAAGAGAGAAGTGAAAATTTGAATAAGTAGATTAATGAAAAGCAAATATAGGGTATTGTACTTTGCCCCTTTCTTTCAACAAGATAGTCTGGGATTTGGATTTTTAGTTCCTTGTGCCCAATCAGTCTTTCATCCTTCGATTTCCAACTGGGATTTATAGTCTACTTTACTTTAGGTTTCAGAAATGTCATTGACTAAATTGATATATATTTTTTAATTTCAGCGAAGGATTTTTCAACTGTCCAGAAGAGAGTGGCTGAGTTGATTAAAGGAAAGATTCTTGTTGGCCATGCCTTGCGTAATGATCTTAAGGTATCTAGGTTAATGTAGTTTATGGTTCAAAATATAAACCTGACAAGTTATAGTAAAGTTCTCCATTCATTTGACAGGCATTGCTATTGAGTCATCCCAAGCAGGATGTGAGAGACACCTCCGAGTACCAATTCTTTCAGAAGTAATGATTTGGCTCCCCATTGTACTTTATAACTTCCACCTTTTCAATTCTACTGTGAAATTCATCCGTGTTCTCAAATGTTTGATGAAACAGGGAAGGATGTAGAAGAGCTCTGCGCCATCTTGCAGCTGAGTTTCTTGGCGTTGAGATCCAAAATGGGGAGCACTGTCCTGTTAGTTATCTGATCTTTTCATCCTTTATATTTTTAGTGTCTTTTGTTAAACTGCCAGAGAAATTGAATACCACTTGCGTTGACCTAATGGTCAATAAGGGCCATGAAAATAATAAAGGGGCTTGATAGAGTGGGTTGAATTTTATATCTAAGAGTTTTCTTGACAACCAAATGTTATAGAGTTCGATAGTAATCCCGTGAAACTAATCACTAGTTGAGGTGGAACACATGCTGACTCGAACACTATCATTGAAGAAATTGAAATTGGGTATTGATTACAAGGAACAACTTTAAATTCCAAAAAAGTTGGAAATGTTTACCCAAAATAAAATAAAAAGGGGTTAAATTGCGAATTTACAAGTTTAGTCTATGAACTTTTGACTTTGTCAATTTGGTTCTTAAATTTTCAAAATGGTCTATTAAGTTCTCGAATTTTAATTTTGAGTTTAAGAAATCCTTAAAGTTTAAATGATGTCTAGTAAGGTCCTTGATATATTCAATTTAAAAAAAAAAATGAACCCATAATTGATCTACTAGATATAAAATTTAAATTGTCTAAGAAAATACTAGGATTTCAATTTTATGTTCAGTAGATTTGTGAATTTTAAAAAATATATCAACCAAATCAAGGACGTATTAGGTGCGAGATTAAAAATTTCAGGGATCTATTGGACACAAATTTGGAAGTTTAAGAATTTATTACACTTCTTAAAATCTAGGAACTTATTCAACATAAAATTCAAAGTTAGGGTTGATTAGGTATTTTCTTAAAAGTTCATGGATCTATTTGACCTTGAATGTTTTGGGACTTATTCGATACTTTTGATTTTGAAAGATCATGGACCAAATAGACATAAACGTGAAAGTTTAAGGACTATAGTAGTAATTTAACAAACAAAAAATTATGCTGCCTCCAATATTTTATGGTAGTTACAACTTACAAGGGCCCCACTTAACCACCATGTTACAACTTACAAGAGTCCTACTTCACCATGTTACTTGTTTTCATCCTAAGATTCATGACCACCAAAAGCAAGAAGTCCCATCTAGGTGCAAATTAACTACCCTGTCTGACCTCATTTTGCAAATTCTAGGAATCCATATATCGTTCCGGCTTCCTCTATTAATATCGATGCCAACAGCTTGTGACAAATTTTAACCAGATTGGTTTCTTGACATTATTAATATGTTGTCATGGGACATTTTGTTTTGAAAGATTTGTGAAATTTGGGTGAACTTTCTTTTGTAGGTAGAAGATGCTCGTTCTGCAATGCTGCTCTATCAGAAGAAAAGAAAAGAGTGGGAAAAGAGTGTCAAAGGTGAAATAAAGCTTAAATTGAAGCAGAAGAAACGCAAGCGAAGGAAGAAATCCAAGGATGGAGGTGGTTTTGAATGATCAAATCAAACTCCTAATATCTTAATCCGACTTAGATCTTACAAAAATGTGTAACTTGTTAGTATAGAACTTAGAAGTGGGTAAATTACAGGCATTTGAAACCATGAGTTCCATTCTTTATTATGAGTGAGACTATTGGTCTGTGTTCTTGGCCAATTTTTTGATCCTCAGGCTCGACAAGAATTACTGGTTATCAATATTGTATGGATGCATCAACCTAATATCCTAAAGTGAATAATATTGCTTATGTTGTGATTTTAAGTTATAGTTAGCTATATAATAATGTGAAAGTAAAACAATGGTTATTTTTATTTTTATTTTTTTTATTTTTTATTTTTTTAGTACAATAGTTACTGAGATGGGATCCAATTTTTGATCTCAATCTCAAGAACTACTATATTTTGGTGGGAAAGGTAGAGAAATTTGTTGTCATTGAATGTGGCTGAAAAAGTTTGAACTTACTCTATTAGGTCTTAAATCTCTACCATTAGGAATGCCAAATGACATAAGAGAAAGATGAGAGAATACTAAATATGGGTGTGATGTTTACTAAACACCACTTGATTTTTAGGTGAAACTAAGAACTCAAGTTTAGAATTAAGAGGAAAAGTTTTTAGATATCTTGATAGTGATTTCACAAGATGTATCAAGATGATTTGGTACTAATGTTCCTTCGATTAATTGTTCTTGATATGTCTAAGAAAATTCTAAGGACTAGTTCCTCATCTAAATCGGGTGGATCTGTTTTGGTATATAAGACATAAGTAGACTACTGGGACTAAAAGACCTCGTTTGACTCTAGCCGACTCTAGCCACATCACTTATCTTGTTTGGTGTGATCGTTCAATCTACCTTACTTTTAATGAAAGAGAATTTATTTTAACTTTTAAGAAAATAAACCTAGTATATTTATCCTACCTTATTCTCTTAGATTATTGAGCATCTATCCCCTCAACTTTAGTGTACTCACTCCACTTTCTTGTACCATACATTTGATTAAATTGGTCTTCATAAATCCACCTGAAATTATTAATAAAGGTTAGATATTCGTAATTGTTTGAAAATTTGACTCACAACTTAACTAAATTTTTATAATAAGTATATCTAATACATTGTGGTAATACCTCAATTTATAACTAAAATATAGTTGAACAGTAATTAATATGTATTTTTTTTTTTTATTGAGGTGGAATGTTTAAATTTCCGTCCCATATTTGTTGTACTTGGGAAAAAAAAAAACCCAATATACAAGTTTCAATATTTTATCATCCATATCATAACCCATTTGCTCCTTTTTTTTTTTTTTTTTTAAAAAAAAATATATATTTATTTATTAAAAAAGGGCTTGTGGTTAAATGAACTGATAAATTACAATTCTTTTTTTGGAAAGAAGAAAAGCAGTTGTCTGAGTCCAATCAGAAATTTAATTCTGGAAGAGAAATGTGAAATGGGAAATGGAGAGAGACGTTTTGATGCTATTGATTGACCAAATTCACAATCACTTACCTTCCACTTCTCAACAATACACTCTCTTCTCTCGCCGATCACACCCCATTTACTGTGAGTTCCTTCTCCCATTCCTCTCCTTTTCTCTGTTTTACCGATTCTATCTTTGCTTTTTCCCCTTTTTCTGCGCTCAATTACTGATTTTCGTTATCTTTGAGGTCAATTTCTCGCATACCCTTTGTTTGATTTCTCGGGAACTGTTGGAGTTTGGTGGTGATTCCTTCCCACTTGATGAATATTCTAAACTTAGTAGCGTATGATTGTGAGCATTGGGTATTTTCCCTCTTCTTTTTGTTTTCTTTCCTTTGATTTTTTGATGGGTTTTAATTGATGGGGGTAAGTAGCTAGATTGCTTCATTGAAATCCATATTCGTGGGATTTATGAAACCGTTGATGGGTTTGGATGGAATATTATTGCCTTTGCATTTTCAGTATGCATTGTACATTTCTGAACCAAAATGTTGTTTATATTACGTTGTTTGTGATTCTGGCGTGGACTTTGAGCAGAAGCTGTTTAATAAACTTCATTTTATTGAAGCACCTGCCTACTCATAAATTTAGGATTTGGTGAAATTTTTAGGAACATTTTTACATTGATTGTGTCAGTTATTCCTTCACAAATCTCCCAGGTTTTGATTTGTATTTTATTTTTGTCCTTCAAATAAAAATTTTCACTACCCAATATTTCCTGCATATTGATCCTAGGCATTGAAGATAAGGTAAGGATAATTTTATTGGTACACTTGAGACGAAAAGAAATGGGGATTGTTGGCTGTGTTGTGGAGAAATCAGAGGAATGATGTTGAAAAGTCAAAATCCTGCTGCTGATTATCTCGCATGGATTTAGAAAATGGCTAAAGGTTTTGTGGTTGGAGTAATGAAAATATTCCCAAAGTGGTGTAAACACATGATATCCTAAAGTACTGGCGGTGGATAGATGCATTAAAGTTTTCTTTGGGTGCTTGCTCATGTTACCTTTCCCCACTACTTTTCTTCATAATGGTTGTGCTGATCTTTACCTCCTTGTTAGTGCTTGAGAAGCGTTGTGCTAATGTGGAATTTTTCATGATGTATAATTCATATTCCTTGGCATGCGTAGATTCTAAACTTGTTTAAGCTACTGTTATGCTTGCAAGGTTTTTATCTATTCTCTCATATGGAAAGGTAAATTTGCTTCTTTTCAGTATTTTTATCCAGGGGATGGTTCTCTTGTTACATTCAATCACCCATCATTTTAATATAACGAGTTCATCGAGTGAATTCAGTTTGTATAAACTTCATTTTTGTTAATATCATTCAACAGAATACTAATATTTATAACATTTTCGGTTTAAGAGTGGGTATAACTGCACTTTCATGGACATAAGGGAAAGAAATCGTGTCCTTAGTCATACACCTCCAACAATGGATCTGGAATTAGATCGACCAAGTCTTCTTCCAGAGCTTTCTCTTTTGGGCCAGGGAGCTTTCTCACAGTGGAGTAGCCATTCGATGGTTACAACTTCAAGAAACTCTATGAATCCTGACGTTCAACATCTACCTGAGCATGCTAATGGCGCTGTACTCTATGGAGTGAGCCAATACAATGGTTCTAGGATTCAGTGTGCTCAAGATATACAGGTCACAACAGCGGCCAATCCCTGTTCTTATCTAACCTCACCATATGGTAATCAGCATTTCCCATCTCCTAGAAATGGATTGATTGGAAATCCTGTTGATACATATGCCAGGAATAGTCATTTTATTGAGGGCGGATTTCCGTACAAGAGAAGATTTTCTGAAGGGTTCCCTGTGAGTTTCCAGGGTCCCAATAGTTTAGCAAGCTTTGAGTCTTTAAATGCACCTCATGCTCATAGCCATTTGATTAGAGGAGACTTAATGGTTCAGCACCTTCAGCCAACTAACAATGCTCTCTGGTTAGACCAACCTGTAAACTTTAATCTCGAAGATAGAAGCGCCTGGACTTGGAACCAAGCTCCTGCAGGTTTCCCTATTCATGGTATATTTTTCGTCCCCATTCTATTAAAAAGGATTGATTGTTCAGCTATTTATTTTTTGTGGGTTTCACTTTTAATTATTATTAAAGGACATTTGGGGCGCTGAGTTGATTATTTTAGCTAGTGGTTATTATAATATGTAGGTTACAATAGTTTGTGTTTAGGGTGCAGACTATTTTAGTTATAGGAAATAGTAAACACTGTTTTAAAGAGAGAGAGAAAAGGTGGGTGGAAAATAATAGATACTGTAGCAAAAATGGTTTTCAAATAGTATCTACTGTACTTAATTGTAAGTTATAAATAGTTATAAATGCAACTATTATATTTGAAGCCCTAAACATGGAGTGTGCTATAATAACCCATTGCACCAACTTCAAGTTGGTGGCCCAAACACCCCAAGTGTTTTTCTCCTATTTTTGTTTATAGCTATTTTTAGAAGGAAATTGGTTGCATAGTTACATGAAATATTCTTCTTCAGACTACTTCCATGCTACAACATGCTGTTAAAGTATAATGTTGAGCTCTACTGTCAATTATAGTTTAAACTATGTCGGTGTTTATCGCAATACACAACTTTACAGGGGACAGTGGGATTAGAGGCTTTTCAGAAAGTTTTAACTCAGGTCTTCATAGATACAGTGAAATGTCTGGGATAAGTTCTCCAAATTTTCAGCATCCTCCTTCCACAATAATCCAGCATTCCAGTCATCCAGTTCCATTACCACAGGCGCACTTGCAAGGACAAAGAGGCCAAAATATCAGTTTACATCCCCAAGCAGCAGCTACTACACCAAGGGTTCCTTTGAATTCTCCTTATGGCAACATGCACCAGTTTCCAGAGCTAGAGCTTAGGCAAACAAGAGATATTACGTTTGGTGACCGCATAACATATAATCCTCATCAAAGTTGTGTTGATCCAGAGACAACATTCCAACGTCGTTTAACATATCAAATGAGAGTTCCGGAGGAGGATGTAACTGTTCTTTCTATATTTCTGCCACTGTTATACAATTCTATATTTCTGCATTACTTTCTTAATACATGTTAATACCATATTGATGAATTTGAAGTGACGAGATGTATTTGATATATGCAGGAAGTTCCCATACGTGGGGCTCGGGCTTCAGCTTCAGACCCCAATGGTATAGGAGATTTTGCTGATGCATACAGAGATATGCGCCTGGACATCGAGCACATGTCATATGAGGTGAAGGAATTCTCATTTTCTGGTTTCAAGTACTTTGCTTTTATTAATATAAAAATATGTTTAATACCAATGTATAGGAGCTTCTTGCATTAGAGGAGCGGATTGGCTATGTTGGAACTGGGTTGTCTGAGGAAACAATTACAAGTCAACTGAAGACGAGGATCACTATGCCATCTGCAAGAGATGTAAATTTAGAAGTAGGCGCAACCTCTAGGAATGAGGAAACAAATTCATGCACCATATGCCTGGTAACTTCATTATTATGTTATTTGAACTTGTGTTAAAAAAATGTTATTCGAACTTATATATGTAACCGATAGCAATATACCATTTAACATGTGGCCTGAATGGATTTATAGGACGTCATTGGTGAAGGGACGAAGATTGGAATCCTTGATTGCGAACATTATTATCATGCAGATTGCTTAAAACAATGGTTGCTCATAAAAAACGTTTGCCCTGTCTGCAAATCTGAGGCATTGACAAGATAAATGAATAGTGATTGGGCTGATTTTGAACAGTTGAGTTGCAATTTAGCTTTAGCTGTTCATTGGCGATCAAACGATGATCGGTTTAAACTATGTTATACGTTTGTAAATGTCTTGCACATAAATACAACAATAAGACTCCAACTCATCTATATTTTGTTGGTTTCTTAAACTGTGAATGTATTTTTGTACAGAGTTTTGTGTTTGTATTGTGAAACTGTACATGTGAAATGTGGACTTTCTGTGCATTCAGTATATTGTTCTGTTCTTTACATAGCTTCAATCCTGTTGGGACTGTCGTGATTTTGGCATCCTGTGTTGTTCTTCATCAGTTTGTACGGTTTGGTTTTGGGTTCTGTTGGTTAGTGGAGTGCATCAAAGTTGAATCACTTCTCATTACAAATTTTGACAATACAAGTTGAATCTGAAGCTTGGTAAAATTTGAGAGACTAAAAAGGAGATATTGAATTTCATCCTTTAAAGAATCATTTTGCCCAAAAACCAGTTCTTTGATAAAAGAAGAAACACAGCTTCAGGCAGAATCTTGTGTATACAATATCTTCAAGGATAGTTTGGTTTTGGGAAGGGAAGCTTAGTCAGCAAAGTGAATTCTTTGGAGTAATATAACATACTCCTGGCATATCGTGCAAAATTGAAGAATCTAAAAAATTCTGCTCCCATTGAACTGAACATTTACCTACATACAACTTCAGTTTAACAGATCTCTCTATCTAGGACAATCTGATACAATTAAAACTATGGGGCATTACAAAAATTAAAACAATATAAGAGAGTGAGCTCGGACAAGAAAGTACACGGAATTGACAATAAGAAAAGGTGTCAATTTCAAAAGACTCCAAACATGAATCCAACCCTCCGAGAAGCTCCAGCACCATAAAAAATGACCATAAAGTAAATGTTTGTTGAGCAAATCCAGGAGTTGAAATTCAAGACATAGCATAACGAACTCATCCTTTTACTCCTTTTGATGATGTACCTCACATTCAAATGATGATATCATGAAGAGCAGCAACCAACTTTCTTCACTGCAGAAACATCATCCTTGTTTCCAACGTTAATGGTTTGTCCTTTAGGCAATGCCGCGGGATCCTCCCCAATCTCGAGCGCTTTTCTGCAGACTACACGATAGATTTGGGTTAGCACTTCGGTAAAAGCATTCTCGACATTCAGAGACTCAAGGGCAGATGTCTCCATGAAGAATGTGTTCTCCTTCTCTGCAAAGGCCTTGGCATCCTCAGTTGAAACAGCACGCAGATGTCGCAAGTCTGCCTTGTTGCCAACTAGCATTATCACAATATTGGAGTCGGTGTGATCTCTAAGCTCTTTCAACCATCTCTCAACATTTTCGAATGTCACATGTCGGGTGACATCATAGACAAGCAATGCACCAACAGCTCCTCGATAGTATGCACTTGTGATTGCACGGTATCTGGCAAAAAGAAGCATATAAGAGATGGTTCACAATAGTTTCATATCTTACCCTGATGATAAACCACGACAAATGAAACAAGCAATACCGAATAAAATGAAAATGACCGACTTTTTCACAAAGGGTCTTTCTTTTGAAGTGCAAATCATGAAATCTCTACAACACTTTAAAGTCTTCAGTATTACTCGTCCAGGCTTAACCATTGCCAAAAATACACACACACCAAAAGAAAAACAAGCCTTGCATACTACATTTTGGTACGAACCTCAATGTTGGAATTAAACATGTTAGAAGGCTCTTTCTTATTTCTATATGATCCAGGAATTAGATACAAAAATCATGTCGTGAATAAATGGTAATAGGAAACAAACAAATCAATACAGGCTGACTAGAAATGGAAATGCACAGAGCCAAAACCACTCTACACTCCAAGGGAAAGAAAAACAATTTCATTTAACAGAAAGTGCTGGCATGGCATCCATGAAGAAACTCGGCCGAAATTCCAACACTACTTCATAAATTTCTATAACAATGCAATTCAAACTTTGTCTGGGCATAAACAAGCCTTCCTCTCTTATCAGATCCAGATGATTATTTTAAACACAGAATTCAGAATACTCTAGGAAATAAGGTCCCACGTGAAAATCGATGGTGACATCCCATTACCGATCAAAATTCACCAACTCCAAAACTCGTATCAAATTTCTTGAGACTGAAGGTATCTAAAAAGTAAAAACGTAATCCCAGAAACTCCAATTGCAACAGATAAATAACGCGATCATCATCTCAACAGGCAAGCAATCCCTGATAATCAATATCTGAAAGCTACTTAATTCTCAGATCCTCAACAACAGAACACACTCAAAAGCCCTATAAATCCCACCTCCCCACCTTTCCTAACAATTCAGTTAAACGTCAAAATCTTAAATTACAGGATTAGATCTCAATAAACACACAGAAAATAAAATGATCAAGATCCACACCAAGACAATGCCAGAATCCGTCAGAATCATGGAAGTAAAAAGAACTCGTTGACAAACCTTTCTTGTCCGGCGGTGTCCCAAATCTGAGCCTTGACGATCTTGTCATCAACCCGAATACTCCGAGTAGCGAATTCAACACCGATTGTGGATTTGGATTCAAGACTGAACTCATTACGCGTAAACCTCGAGAGAAGATTGGATTTGCCCACTCCCGAGTCACCGATGAGAACCACTTTAAAGAGGTAATCGTAATCGTCGTCCGTTCTATACGCTGCCATACTTATTCAGGTCCGATCCGATGACTCTGGAATTCGATGGGTCTGAAGAAATGGATCAGCAGGTGGCGCTCCAAGGCATAAGAAAACAGAGAGGTTTTGAAATTGCTGAAGACGATCAGTCACAACGTTACGGCGAAATGGGTTGATTCATCTTCAACATTCCGCTGCTTCTGGGCTTAGTAACGGACTTGGGCTTCTTTTTTGTAGCAATCTCCTTCTTTTCCTTTAACATATCCAAACATTTTAGGTTTAAATCTTACCTCTCATACTTCTTTTAAAATTTCTATTTCAGTCCTTCTATTTTGAATTATTTTTCATTCTATCCTTACGAATTGTGTTTTATTTATATTAGTGCACAAATTCAACTGAGATGTATCTAATTCACACCACGTATTCAACGAGATTTTTGTGTTTGACACACCAACTTCGATGTTTAAGTTAAAAAAAAAAAAAAAAAAAGCTTACATTGGTGCATCAAGTTTAGAGTTTGAAAATGAGGTCTAATTTACTACTATTTTGAGTTTTATTCGAGTTTGACCTAGAGATTTTGGTTTTTTCCTTCAAACTTGACCGAAAAAGGTTGACTTGGACCGATAGAATTTTTTCCTTGTTGCAAGCGGGCAAAGGAGAAATTAGGTCACCTAGAATTCTAGGTCCTTGAGTGTGGCCAAGATGTTCGGCAACTCTAAGCCCAAATGCTTAGATGTTCGGCAACTCTAAGCTTGTTCAACTTCAATTTGCTTTCTGTTCAAGTCTTTCTTCTTTTTTCTTTTGCCTTTCAACATATTTCGTTAGGTCTAAATCTACCTATAACATTTTCAACACATACTTACATTTGATATATTTGAAGTCATATTATATGTCTTTAAAATCACTGATAAAGGAAACCGTTAGTTGTTAATAACTAAATAGATATTTCTTTAAATAATAAAAAAAAACTAAATAAATATTTTAAAATGGAAAAACCAGTCAACATATTTCATTTGAGAATCAGCCTTAAACCAAAAAGTTCAAATTTTAAGTGGATAGTGAATAATACAATGAGCAATTTTGATGATGAGTTAGGTATTTATGAAAATTTCTTAGCGACTACACTACAATGACTAACAAAGTCATGCAATTGGCTCAACAAATTGGACTTGCCATGCAAAAAAACTGGGAAAATTAAAAGGATATTGTAGTTTTAGAAACAATTTAGAAAAATAGGGTTGTTTTCAAACGAATTTTGAACCCTCGACCTTGCCTTTTTCTTTTTTTTCTTTTTTTTTTTTTTATAATTATTACACATTCCACCTTCTTCTTTCTTTCTTTCTTCCTTTTTTTTTTTAAAAAAAATTTCATTTTATAAAAATAATTTATTATTTTATTTAAACTCTAAAAAGAATAAATTAAAAAAAACAATATCTCATAAAAATAAAAAATGTAAATTAAAATATCTCATTTATATAAAAATAATTACAAAAATTAATGTGTCCCATAAGGCGGACGTCATCGATTTCGAGCTGGTTTTCGTCGTCGACTTCGAACTTGAGGTTGCTCGGGTTCTTCTTGATGTTGCTCTAGTACCTCTGCAGGTGCTTCATAATATAAATATTCATTATGCTCTCCACGACCCCGACCATGTCCATGCACGTATGAAGACGAAAGGACTCTGAGTCATAATGTCCTGAAACCAAATGCCCGTTCATCAATACATCAGACTAACATAATTAGTTTGACTCTGCGTCTGCATCAATAGGGGACAACTCTTCCACTTAATGGGCAAACCTCGGCAAACTCATCCTCCTTCCCGAATAGCGTCCTCTACCGTCTAGGAGCTGGTGGAGGAATAATAGGTATATCATATACATAAATGTATTTCCCTCCATATAGCTTTGGTTGTCACTACATATAGCTAATAACCTGGTTTCAGATCATGTCGCGACCTCACGGAGTCTCTGTTTGTTCGATCTCTGTGAATTATAAAACAATTAGACAATATATTAAAATAAATTTAAATTTAATAATATATTTAGATATATGCATTCATTTACCAGAGACCCATCAGTTGCTTGGGACGAGTGACGTAGCGACCTTGTGATATTATTATACCAATAAATATATTCTGGAGTGATATCTTGTCAAACTGTTTCAAGAGAAACCCATTGGCAATTAAAACCTTGCTAACCGATAGTGCCATCGCACTACTACCTAATTCAACTTTTTCGGTCAATATCAATGAAGTCAGTTTATATTACAAGGCGA
>NC_052357.1:87848998-87914575 GCF_009727055.1 Benincasa hispida
CTTCTATTTCTTGTAGAGTGATAGTGCACTCTCCAACAGACATATGAAATGTATGCGTCTCGGGCCTCCATCTCTCGACCAAGGTTGTGATCAGATGCCAGTCTAACTGAATAAATCCCAATCTGGCAACCCTATAGAATCCAGATGTGCGCAGTAGCAGTAGTATTCGAGGGTGGAGCGGGATAGTGCGCTGGAGAACTGCCTCTCGACGCCTGCAAGATATTTCTCCAGTAGTACGATCTCGCCATACAATAGATTATTGATGAATGGACTGATCGTACAAAACATTGGGATCAACAGGTCCTGGGTTTAAAGCCATGATCTGAAAGAAAAAAATATTTATTTTTCAATTAGAAGAATAATGTACAACTTAATTAAAAGAATAATGTACAAATTAATTAAAAGAATAATGTACAACTTTATAATAAAAAAAATTGAAAATACAATAAAAACATCTACATTTAATTAAATAAACATGATAAAAGAAGTATTTATTTCTCAATTAAAAGAATAATGTATAACTTTATTGATTACAATAAAAAAATTGAATATGAAATAAATTATTATAAAAAAAAAATTGAATATACAATAAATTATAATAAAAAAATTGAATATACAATAAAATGAATATATAATAAAAAAATTATTTATTTTTTAATCCCTAACTATCTGGAACCCGTCTTAGTAACGAAGGACACTTCCTTCGATTATGGCTTAACTGATTACAAAATCCACATCGTTGTCGAGTGGCTGGTTCTGTCCAATCCATCTCGTTGTGATAACGTAAACTTTTCAGTCTATCAGGTTTTCTCAACAACAATGGATCAGGATGTAAGACGGGCATATTAGGGTGCGTGATCCAGTAATCTTCATGCGGTACAGGTTGAAATTGAGGAGAGTAACATTCAGCATACGTTGACAATTTATAGTAGTCCTCAATAAAATCTTCGTAGTTCATGTTAAAATGTGAGCAAACGGCCATAAATGCGAGTATAGAATGCCAAATGCTTGCCACTTGTTACATGAACAGTATCGCTCGGACCTGTTTAGCCTCAATATTTGAATGTTTCCTCTTTTGGCATTGAGACTATGACGTCTGGTCTTCACATGAAACACACTTTCATATGGATCGTATGATTGTACTTCATGTTTACTAGATCTTGCAGCCCATTTATTTATTTTCTCGTGTGCATACCTGGAACCATCCCTATGAGTCTGCAGACTCTTCATCAGCAATGACAAACGCAAGTGGAAGAAGATGACCATTCGAGTCAATTGTTGTAGCAATCAACAATTTTCCTCTATATTTACCGTACAAGTGTGTACCATGTATCTGAATTACCGACCGACATTTATTAAAAGCTTCTATACAAGGACCAAATGTCCAAAATATAGAAGTTAGGATAACATATAACATGGCCTTCAGTAAGTGTTTCTTTAACTCTCCACTCTATATGTGTTCCGGGATTGGTCTGCTTAACCATATATAACCACTTGAGTAACAATTTGTAAGACTCATCCTAATCATCGAACACTTTAGCCAATGCTTTTCTTTTACCCTCCCATACCCTATGGTAAGGAATATGATATCCAAACTTTGATTTAATGTCGGACTATAGTTGTGCCACACTGATAGATGTTTTTTCTCTTACGGCGTCACAAAACTCCAGTGCAATCATTGATGAATCCAATTGCACGTGACTTTGACTTAGTTCTGAATAAAAACATGTATGTTGCTCATCATACTTAATGATCTCGAACAAGTCATGCGATTTTTTCTTTATTGCACGAAGTCTCCACTTGTAACCTTCCTCCTATTTCTTACACCGAATTGTCCAAATCGTCGGTGTAGATTCAACAACCTCATATGGTGCGTGACATTTTATTGCAAAACATTTGACCGCGTGTTGTAGCATTTCCTTGTCTTGACATATCATCCCTTTATAAAATTGAGTATTGTCAACGTTCACAGGGTCTACAATTGGGTCATGTTCTCGAATGCTATCCAGTACATTCATATCCAAATCATTGAATGTATCTGAAAACATCTCATATTCACGACCATCAAAATTCAACTCTTTAAATTCATCATCCGTTTAAGTTCTGAAGTCTCTGTACAGGTTGTTAGCCGTCATATCTTCATTATCACATGACAATGCAATTAACTCCGGATCAGGATTGATACATTAAGTTGGATCTTCAAACTGGTTAAATGATGTATCAGGATCCACCCCTATCCTATTTACATTTACATACAAATGCACTAAATTTGGCAGTGGCATTGCCATAAGAACATTAAGTTCATAGCTTATGCATTCGAAATAGGAAATGACATAAACCTTATTGATCATGATGGTTCTAGATTATGATGTCTATATATTATTTCTATCTGATTTGCTCCCATATCTACACTAGGTAACATCCCAACCATTTCAATGAATTGTTTAAATACAATTCCACTGTTCAAATTTATGCTAAAACTCCCACTTGGTGGTTGGTCATAGTCAACTCCATCAATACCATCAATCATATTACCATTTGTAAACAACAAAAATCCCAAGCATTTGTCTGCCATTTCTAAAAAAAAAAGACAAACATCAATTATTTGTATTATACTTTTTATAAGAGTATATATATATATTTTTATAAGAAGTATATATATATATTTTTATAAGAAGTATATTAAAAAATATTAACTTTTTAAAAAAATCACAATAATTTTTACTTTTTATAAGAAGTATATTAAAAATAACAATAATTTTGTATTAAACTAAAAATATCAAAGTTTTTAGTTTATAAACATTAAACTTTTTAAGTTTTATGAACATCAACTTTTTAAACATAATAATAAATTAAACTTTTTATAACTATTTTTAAACATAACAATAAATTAAACTTTTTATAACTATTTTTAAACATAACAACAATTAAACTTTTCAAATTAAAATGAGGTAAACTTTTTAAAAACTACTTTTTCAAATTAATACAAAATAAATAAAATAAAATAAAATATTTTCAAACTATTTTAAACATATTTTCAAAGTTAATACTAGAAAATCAACATCATAAGAAATATATTAAAAAAATCACAATAACTATTGCAATAATTTTGTATAAACTATAAATATCACTTTTTTAAACATAACAATAAACTAAACATTTTAACACTATAAACATCAAAGTTAATACTAAAGAAATCAAATATCATATGAATAAACTAAAATTTTCAAACTATATTAAACTTTTGAAACTATACTAAACTTGTTAACTATGACAATAATTTTGTATTAAACTATAAATATCAACTTCTTAAACATAACAATAAACTAAACATTTTAACACTATAAACATGAAAGTTAATACTAAAGAAATCAAATATCATAAGAATAAACTAAACTTTTCAAATATCATAAGTTCAACTTATAGATTCGACGGTAGTTCTCTTTTTTCCTTCAAAGTGACAACGTTCACCATTTTTTTCCTGTTATTTGTTATATGAGAACAACTACAAAAAATTTAAAAAAAAATTAGAATCTATAAAATAATAATATAAGAACAAAAATAAAATTTATGATTATTCTTAAAAAATAAAAATTTAGTAGAGTAACGAACCAGTATAGTTTGTGGTCAAGGGTTGTGTGAGAATAATTTGTATTAAACGAAATACAAGAAGAGAAATGGAAATGGAGAGCAGTGAGTTAAAAAATGGGAGGAGAGGGATATTAAGAAGAAGAGAAATGAAAACGGAAAGCAAATGGGAGGAGAGGAAGATGATTTCGAAGGCTGATTTTTGAAGGCAGTGAGGGGACAGTGAGCAAGGGAAATGAGGCTGCAAAAATGAAGGAGGCAGTGAGCAAAAATGAAGGAGGCAATGAGCAAAATGAAGGGGAGAAGAGGGTTTAAAAGGATGTATGCTAAGGCTATGGGTTGAAAATTAAAGGGGGTGGTTGAGCGGCAGTGAGCATGCATGCTAAGGCTATGGAGAGCAGCATGCATGCAGGGAATCCGGTCAACACAGCAGGGGCAGCAGACTTGGCAGCAGGATGTGACTTGACAATGTGCATGTCAAGGGTTGAAGTTTCGACATACATAAGTCGAAACTTCAACCTTCGACTTATCTTCCGTGTCGAGGGTTGAAGTTTCGACTTATATATGTCGAAACTTCAACCTTCGACAACCCTTAATATATATATATAGGCTCCCACTCTTTCTTTGCTTATTGAGTTCTCAACCTTTGACCTCTATATTCATCGAATCCTCAACCCTCGACTTCTAACCTCGATCTCACAAAACAACAACATTTCTCTAATTAGTTTTAAAACTACCCTATTTTTCTAATAAATTTTCAAAACAACAATAATAATATAAAAGGTCCAAAAAAAACTTGCATCCAAAACTTAATCAAAATAGCAAAATGGAACTGAAAAAAAATCCATGTTTTGTACCTAATCTCTTTCCATATTTGATTAAATTACTAAATATAATTCTGGATCTCAAGTTTATATTTAATATGTTTTAAAACATTGAGAGTATTCTAATATGCTCTAAAGTGTTTATAAGATTATTGAACTTTTAATTTTGTAAGTGATAGGTCGGATATATTAAATATAAATTAATAAATCTATGTTAGATTATGGTCTTTTTCCCTAAAGCGGCTTAAAATTTTTAATTTTGTATATACTAGATATGTGCATTTTCCACCATGAGCAGTTCAATTAGTATAAACGTTTGTATCCTCAAGACTTCATACATACTATCAAATTAAAAATTGTAAATTTTTAAATATTCAACTTTTACACACTCAAGGATCTATTTGTGACAGAATCAAATTTTTTTCATGAACCTATTTATAAATTTTTTAAGACCTATAGAGGTAAACCTAAAAGTTTAAAACTATTAAACTTGTAATTTAGGACTAGTTTACTAGTTATTTGGTTTTTTATTTTTGGTCTTGAAAATTAAGCTTATAAATACTATTTTTACTGGTTGATTTCTTTGTTTACTTGTCTATATTTTTAGTAGAATTTTAAAAAATCAAGCCAAGTTTTGAAAATTAGAAAAAATAATCTTTAAAAATTTATTTTTGTTTCTGGAATTTAGTTAAGAATTCAAGTTTTTAGTTAAAAATTGATGAAAATCATGGTAAAAAAGTTGTAAGAAAACAAACACAAATTTCAAAAACCAAAAATAAAAAAGGAAATGATTATCGAACGATATCTTAACCTTCATATTTTTATTTCAAAGGTCAAAATCAACCATTTCAATGGTTAGTTTTCATAACAAAACGGTTAAATAGAGGACCTATGAAACTTTAATTTCCTAATGGCAAAATGTTTTTTAAAAAAATCATTTTTATTTAAGTATTTTTGATAAATAAATGGATTAAAATATACTTGAAAAACTATTTTGAGTGGTTGTCAAATACTCCAATTTCTTTTTAAATGACTTATTTTTTTAAATTAAAAACTTGAAAATGTATTCCAAACAGACGAAATCTACAAGTTTAACATAGGTCAAATTACAACAAATATGTTTATGGATAATATTGTTTATTTTGAGCATAAACTCTCTGACTTTATTACTTTTGTAGTTTTTACATACTAATGAAAATGAAATTATTACTGAAATCAGATGCTACATATAAAAGTAGATGAAGCCATTCAAAAACTCATTAATTTGTTGGACATTATAGGCCCATTTGGATTATCTTAAGAAAAAAAATATTTAAAAAAAAATTCATTATTATTTAAATATTTTTTATAAAAATTAATTAAAATACACTTGAAAATCTATTTTGAGTTGTTGCGAAACATTCTATTTCTTTTAAAAATGATTTTTTTAAAATTAAAAACTTAGAAAATATATTCCAAATATATCCTATATTATTATTATTATTATTATTATTATTATTATTATTATTTGTAAGGGTGTTGTAGATTTTTGGAAAACCAAATTTGTTGATGGAAGTCAATTGTTTGTAGAAGATTGAGGAAATAAATTCGTAAAGCTCAGTACTTGCATGAGTAATGGATATCTTATATAATTTTGTCACGAAAGGTTGGGTTGATATTAAAGTATCCTTTAAGTTGACATCCTTGTTGTTAACATATAAAAAAGAAAAAGAAAAAAAATTGAATTCTATTATAAATATTATGATAATAGATATCCATTAGATGCTCATGCTTAGTGTCATAGATTACATGTCATACTCCCATTTCCCCTTGTGTTATTCATTGGTCCCAAGATTACATACTATTAGTGTTCATGTCGACACATACATATGGGTAAGAAATCCAAAAGGCTTAAGGAAATTTCCATATTTTCCCATTTTCTATAATTTCTTTATTTTATTTAATTATTTAATTATTTAGTTATTTTATTTTATTTTAAATATATTTTATTATCATATTATATTTTCTCCATATTCGTATCCTATTGTTCTCCTTAATTTTACAACACGTTATCGATACGAGCTCCTATCATTTTCCTCGCTGAAGGTAGGTCCTAAAGGTATGTCGTTTTTTCTCTCTTCGTTATAATTAATAAATTTAATGTTATTTTGCATATTTAATATCTACTAAATTTCTAATATAACACTAGAAGAAATTCGGGCTTCAATGTCGGTTGAAAATAGTATTATCAGATGTATTATGTTGGTTGAAAAAAATGGATCTTCAATGTCGGTTTTAAACCGACATTGAAGATAGTCTACAATATCGATTTAAAATGGACATTGAAGGCCTTCCATTATTATTTTTTTTTATTTTATCAAAATTTTCATTTCCCTCTTGCGCGTGTGAAGACCTAAATTTCATTTCTCTCAGCTCTCTCACTTTATCAAAACTCAAACTCAAACCCTTGATTGGTTGAAATGCTCTCAAGACCTTCGCTCGCTCAGTCAAATCCTTGCTAGAATCGGAAACAAGCTCGTCATCCAAGCTTCTCCATCGCAGGTATTCCATATTCTCCCTTTTCTCCATAGTTCTTTCCATTTTTCCTCCGAACCTGCCTCCTTAGATCAGTTTCATCAGAAATTCTCACATCGTTCGCATCTGGCTTAATCGAGTGTTCGTATTTAGTTTGATTGGTCAGTTGAGTTGTCTGTAAGCTCAATTGTAATGCTATGTTTTGATGAGTCCAAGATTAGGTGGAACTATCTGTATTTGTCTAAACGAATTCTCAAAATTGTAAATTGGCCGGTGAATCCAATTTCTAGGCCACCTATGCATGCATAACGTGGTTAGCGACTTTGAGTGAAAATAACTTTTAAACATGTAAAATGTCACTGGTTAGTGATAAGCGAGTCAGATTACCCTTCACCAAGGTTCTTTCTACTGTTGAACTAGGAACTTGTGAAAGAGAGGTAACAGGTATAAATACAATATTTTTTGATATTATTTCCATGACAAACCTTACGAAATTAGAATTTGCGGCCCTTGAAATTAATGGTTTTAAATTAATGCATTGTTCTCTAGTCAATCAAAGAGAAATCTACTTAGTTTTAAAGATAACATTGTAATGGTTATCATACTGAGACTGATAGAAAGAATAATATGGAGTATCTTTATATCATATCTACTGTATCATATGAAAAACATATACTGAAAGAGTTGCCTACTTTATTTTCTAGATTATATTATACTCACATATGAGTAATTGAAACATATGCAACAACGGACACCCATTGAAGAGCCAGAAGATTCTTCAATCTAATGAACTATCATGTGATGCTTGCTCTCAAGGTAAATTAATAATTAGACCATCACTAGCGAAAGAGAGAATTGAATACCCTGCATTTTTAGAACGAATTCATGGTGACATATATGGACCTATTAACCCACCAAGTGGACCATTTAGATATTTTATGGTATTAATAGACGTATTCAGTAGATGATCACACATGTGCTTATTATCAAGTTGAAATCTTGTATTTGCAAGATTACTTGCTCAAATAATTAAGTTAAGATCACAATTTCTTGATTATATAATTAAGACTATTTGTCTTGATAATGTTGGTGAATTTACATTCCAAGTTTTTGATAATTATTGTATGTCAATTGGGATAAATGTTGAATATCCTGTAACTCATGTTCATACACAAAATGGTTTAGCAGAATCATTCATAAAACATTTGCAGTTAATTACTAGACCATTGCTTATAAGAGCTAAGCTTCCTACATTTGTATGGGGATATGCTATTTTGCATGCAGCGTCACTTGTACACATTAGGCCGGTAGCTTATCATAAATATTCGCCATTACAATTAGCTTATGGCCATGAGCCAGATATTTCCTATCTGAGATTTTTTTGGATGTGTAGTATATGTTCCAAGCTCTACCACAACGTACTAAGATGAGTCCTCAAAGGAGGTTACGAATATATGTGGAAATGATTCCCCATAAATTATTAAATATCTTGAATCCCCGATGGGTGATGCATTTACTGCACGATTTATTGGTTGTCATTTTAACAAGACAAAATTTTCAACATTAGGGGGAGGAATTAAGAAGTTGGGAAAAAATTGCATGGAATACATCGTTATTGTCTCATTTAGATTCCTGTACAGATCAATGTGAACTTAAAGTTAAGAAGATAATTCATTTGTAAAATATAGCAAATCGGTTGCCAGATACATTTATAAATGCAAAGAAAGTAACAAAATCACATATACCAGCTACAAATGTTCCATCGAAAATTGATATCCCAACACAGCAAGTTTTCACTAATGAATCTAGAACACGCCAGAAACGTGGTAGACCAGTGTGTTCCAAAGATAAAAAACTTCGAAAACGAAAAATAACTAATAGTAAAAACGACTTGGTTGAGGATGTAAATATCCATGAAGAAATCCTTGACATGACTAGTGAGGAAGGTGAAATACCTAAAGATAATAATGAGATTTCAATAAACTATGTCATGATAAAAAAAAGATGGAACCGAACTAATGTAGTTATTGACAATATTATTGCATATAATGTTGCTCTTGATATTATATCTGAAAATGAGGATCCTGAACCAAAATTCGTTGAAGAATGTCGAAATAGAAAAGATTGGCTTCAAAGGAAGGAAGCAATCGAGGCAGAATTAAACTCACTTTCAAAACATCATATTTTTGGACCAATAGTCTAAACACTAGAAGGTGCCAAACCTGTTGGATACAAATGGGTATTTGTGAGAAAAAAATGAAAATAATGTAGTCACAAGATATAAAGTAAAACTAGTTGCACAAGGTTTCTCACAAAGACTTATTATTGATTTTGAGGAGATATATTCTCTAGTGGTGGATGCAATTACACTAAGATATTTAATTGATTTGATTGTGTAAGAAAATCTGGATATGAATCTTATGGATGTAGTCACAACATATTTATATGGATCTCTTGATAATGATATTTACATGAAAATCCCAGAAGGATTTAAGGTACTTAAAACATATAAATCAAATACCTAGGAATTGTATTCAATAAAGTTAGTTCATTATATGGATTAAAACAATCAAGACGAATGTTGTACGATCGTCTGAGTGGATATTTGTTGAAAGAAGGATATCAAAATAATCCACTATGCCCGTGTGTTTTTATAAAGAAATAACAGTCAAAGTTTGCTATTATAACTGTATATATTGATGATTTAAATATAATTGGAACTCCTGAAGAGCTTTTAAAGACAATAGAATATCTTAAGAAAGAATTTTAAATGAAAAATCTAAAAAAAAACAAAATAAAATTTTGCCTTGGCTTGCAAATTGAGCATTTAGCAAATGCGATATTTATTCATCAGCCAACTTATACAGGAAAAAGATTGAAAAGATTTTATATGGACAAAACACATCCATTGAACATTCTAATGGAAGTTCGTTCACTAGATGTGAAGGAAGATATATTTCGACCTTGAGATAATAACAAAGAACTTCTTGATCCTGAAGTAACATATCTTAGTGCAATTTGTGCACTTATGTATCTTGCTAATAATATAAGACCAAATATTGCATTTTCAGTAAATTTATTAGCAAGATATAATTTTTCTCCAACAAAAAGACATTGGAACGAAATTCAGCATATACTCAATTATTTATGAGGAACGATCGATATGGGTTTAGTTATTCAAATAAATCAAATTTTGATCTAGTTAGTTATGCAAATTCTGGATATTTATCTGATCCACACAAAGCTAAATCTCAAAAGGTTATCTATTCACATGTGGAGGAACTGTTGTATCGTTGCAGTCAGTAAAACAGATCATAACGGCTACTTCCTCAAATCATGTTGAAATTCTTGTAATTCACGAGGTTAGTCCAAAATGTGTAAGGCTAAGATCAATGACTCAGCACATTCGTGAAACATGTGGCTTGTCTTCTAATAAAAATCTTCCAACCATATTATACGAAGACAACTAATATATATATCCCAAATCAAAGAAGGATATGTTAAAGGAGATAGAATAAAGCATATGTCACCAAAGCTTTTCTACACTCATGATCTTGAAGAAAATAGTGATATAACTGTATAACAAATTTATTCGAAGGATAAGCTAGCAGACTTATTTACAAAATCATTACCAACTGCAACCTTTGAAAAATCGGTGCACAACATTGGAATGCGACGACTAAGAGATCTTAAGTGATGTTTTCATGAGGGGAAGTAAATATATTATACTCTTTTAGGAGTGTATATTATATGAAATATGTACGCTTTTTCTTTCACTAGGATTTTTTTTTCAATTGGGTTTTTCCTAGTAAGGTTTTAATTAGACATATTCATATATATAATTGACATCTAAGGGAGAATATTATAAATATTATGATAATAGATACCCATTAGATACTCATGTCTAGTGTCATTGACCATGTGTCATACCCCTACTTTCCCAAGTGTTGTTTATGTGTCTCAAGACTACACACTATTAGTGTCCATATAATCTACCTCTTATTTGTCAAATTGTCTATAAATAGTGGCATTTGGTGGATTTTGTAAGACAACACATATTGGTAAGAAATCCAAAAGGCTTGGAAGAAATTTTCATATTTTCATATTTTCCCATTTTCTATAATTTTCTTTATTTAATTTAATTATTTAGTTATTTTATTTTATTTTAAATATATTTTTTTATTATATTATATTTTCTCCATATTCGTATTTCGTTGTACTCCTCAATTTTACAACAAATTCCTTAAAATATAAGGATTTATTATTATCATGGTTATTATTTTTTAGAATAAGTTTTTATTTATTTTTGTGAATCAGAATCATAATTGGTGTTAATGGAATTCTAATTTTTTCAATCATAAACAGACTTTACAATAAAAGTCAAAATAAACATAATTTAACAGTAATTGGTATGCACTTTTAAGATTGATATTTAAATCTTCATATTCACTTGTTATACTAAAATAAAAAAATTATGAACAAGTGACTATATTGATAATGGTCGAAATGTGCGCATACAAATTCAACAATTAGTTTTACCATTTATTTCAACATAATTGTTAGACTTGTTTGAAAATTACATATTTGTTTTTGTAGACTTATTTTTTTTTATCTTTCTTATCTAAACACTTGATTTTTTTCAAAAAGAAAATAAATTTTTTAAAATTATGTTTCCATTTAGTAATAATCATTTACGCCTCATTTGGTAACAATTTGGTTTTTGTTTTTGTTTTTTTTTTAAATTAAGCTTATAGATACTACTTTTACCTTCAAATTTCTTCATATATTATCTACTTTTTACCAATGGTTCAAAAAACCAAGCCAGATTTTGAAAAAAAAATTAAAACTTTTTTTTTTTTTTTTGGAATTTAGTTAAGAACTCAACTATTGTACCAAGCAAGATGCAAATCATTATAAGAAAATGGGAGGAAATAGACTTAATTTTAAAAAATGAAATGGTTACCAAACGAGACCTTAATTTTTTGTTTTTGGTTTTGAGAATTATGTTTATTTTTCTACCAATTTTTTTATCATGGTTTTTATATTTCTTAATGATTAGACATTTGAATTCGTAGTTAAATACTAAAAACACAAACAATTTTTTACAAATTAATTTATAAAAATTTAATACTTGCTTGGTGTTATGGGTCTTTTCAAACCAAGAATCTCGAGCTCGGGAAGACGTGAGAGATGTAAGAAACTGGCCAATGGACCGAGGGAGGAAGAAAAGGAGAGGAGTTGGGCCAAAAAGCCCAATTTGCCTGCGGCCTTGGAGGCCAAGGGCGAGGCAAGTTGGGCCAAATAACCCAACCATCACAACCAATCCTCCTCGGCCGAGGCCAAGGCTAGTTGAGTCATTTAGCCCTCGGTCCCAGAGGCCAAGGCTGAAGCTGGTTGAGCCAAATGGCCCGACTTGCCCCCTACCTGAAAAAGAGGTCCAAATTCTCTTGGCCGACCCGAATTGACTTTTCCTAAATCCTCCCTACTGTTTCTAATCTCCTTTACTTTTCTTAATCGTTTTTAGGTTTGAGATCCAAATCCACCACACTATAAATAGGGGGCATAAACACACTCAAAGGTAAGTTCTTCTCCTCTATCTCTAGCTTGCTTTGACCCTTTGCTAAATACTGACTTAAGCATCGAAGGTTCTGTGACAGGCACCACACCAGTGTTTTCTTTTCTTGTTTTGCAAGTCGTCTTCCTTCCCCAAAATTATAAATTCATTGTCGAAGGCACGTGAAGATCAATTGAGTCCTCTTGCCCAGATTTTGCCGTCAACAGCTGGCGTCGTCTGTGGACCTCAAAAAACTGAAAAAAAATATTGGAGATTATGGACAAACATAGGGGAGATGAATCAGATTAGGAACAACACCCTAAGAGAGTAGCAGGATGATCAATAAGAAATCCGCTCGCCTTAAGCCCACCTCGGTCGTGGTCTATGGGAAGAGAGGCGAAAACAAAGTTTGTGGCTTTAGAGGCAAAGTTGGAGAATTTAGATTGAAACCTGGCTCAAATCATGGAACTCTTGGAGACAAAAAGAAACCCCTTGTGCATTACAAGCTCGGATCAACCTCATTGCCCTAGGAAAGAGGCAGAGTTGGATTTTAAGAGTTTGTATGAAGCAGAAAGGGTGGATCAAGATTTGATTCAAGTTTAGAAGATTTTTTTTCTTAGAAAAAGCAAGATCTACCCAAAAAAGATTTGAGAAGTTCAGTCAAAGTCGCCTATATTTTCATTAAAGAGGATTGCCCACAGGAAGGAGATATGGAAAAATTTAAACACCTATAGTCGGCAACCACGTAAGAGGCAACGCTAAGATTGGCAACAAAATCGAAGATAACTCTCAAAATGATTACAGAAAGAAGTTGAGGCCGACCCCCTTTCTTTTTTGATTGGGAACTAACTAAGACAACTCTCGCAGGAAGAAGAAGTAGATGGATCAAATGTGACTAACAGAGACCTTTAAAAACTTGAGATAAAGCGTAATGAGAGGCTTATGATCGAGCGGCACGGCTCGACCTCGGACACCGAGGACGAGACTGACCTTGTGGTGAAGGAGCCTTTTACCGTACAACGACATGGTTTGAAGCTCTTTAAAAAAATATATATAGATATATAAATCAGTGTAGCCTTAAAGAGAAACTGAAGTAAGAGGTGAAAAACAGTTTTTAGTGCCAAAGTAGTGCGACACTAAGGTCGAAGCTGACCTCGTGGTGCTAAGGCGCTTTGCCCTTGGACAATTTAATCTTGGCCCGATAGAGTATTTTCTTAATAATAATAATAATAACAACAAAGTAATAATAAAAATAAGTGAGATTGGAATATTGAAGCGAATATGGAAAAAAAAAATTCAAATTCACCAATAAAAGTTTGCCCAATGACACTTATAGAAGATAAAGAAAAGTGCAAGGAGAGGCCAACACTCGAGGGGTATGGCTCAGCCTTGAAAGGTCGACCTTGTAGTACTAGGCCCTTTTGCAAAGGGTTTGAAAAGATTACAGTAGAGTGCGATGAGAGGCCCACACCCGAGTCACCCGAGGCCGAGAACAACCTCGTGGTACTAGAGCCCTTTTATCCTACGATAATTTGAAGACTTTAAAAAAATTCAAAGTAGAGTGGAAAGAGAGGCCTACACTCGAGTGGTATGACACGACCTCAGAATTTTGGGGTCGAGGCTAGCCTCGGGGTACTGAAGCCATTTTTTGCTTTAAAATAATTTGATCCAAAGTCCACTATAAAAGTATCTTCAGATTGAGTTTCATCATGAGGTAGAATTAAGACGATATGTATAAAAAAAAAAGGTATACATTTTAGGTAGCCTAAAGGAAAAGTTGAAATAAGAGGTAAGAAGAGGATCTTGGTACCCGAGTAGTATGGCTTGGCCATCGAATCTGATTCTGAGGTTAATCTTGGGATACTAAGGCACTTTTTTCCTATGACGTTTTAGCCTAAAGACCCGTGAAATATTTATTTTTAACTAAAAAGTGGGACAAGTGTAGCAAATAAAATCGATATGCAAATTAGAGCGTAAAAGAGGTTTGATGAATAATAATAAGAAAAAGGAGCTTGACCCTAAAACACCTGCAAACTCAAAGTAAAGTTCAGAAAGATGTGATAAAATAAAGTATGACACATTCTTAAGGTTCAAATCAAGTTACTATGGTATCATCTCCTTTCTCTCCATTCCTGTCAGAATCATTAGAGGAATAGGGAGCATCGAGATTATTGTGGCGATGAATATATTTTTCCATGAAGAAAGGAGGAATCTTGCCCAGGATAGCGGCATGAAGCTTCTCTTACAGAACAGATAACATGGTAATCCGTTATATCATTTTTCATAATTGTGTACTCTTAATTTTCTTGAAAGCTTATGCTAAGTAATAGGAAAAATTCAAGTGACCTAGGACTTCTTCCAGTGGGGAGCCCTAGGCATCTCAACTTGGGAACTCATCTCGACAAAAGTAAAATCGACTTTAATTTCTTCAAAAGGATGTTGTGTTCAAGCCAAATTATTCTTAGCTTGGTCCAATCCCACTCGGGAAGCACACTACCTTTGAAGGTAATTAATGTGATCCAACATACTTAAACTTAAAACTGAAACCTTTATAAGAGTCTGAAAGTAAAAAGGGAATTACTTAGTAAAAGTAGATATATAAGTATGCAAAAAAAAAAAAAAAAAAGGTTGGGTTGGCCTCAGTCTCTGAAGTCGACCCGAATAAAAAAAATAAAAAAGGTTGGGTCGGCCTCAGAGGTTGAGGCCGACTCGAATAAAAAAATAATAAATAAGAAAAATAAGAAAAGCCCCACATGAAGGGGTGATTGTTACAAAACCGAAGGAAGATAGATTCCTCTTAGTAACATATGCTAAACTATACTTGGAATCAAACATCACTGCTCGTCTCCTGCTCATACTCAAACTAATTGGCAAAGTTCAAGCAGTATACAAAATTATATATACAAAAAAAAGAGTTGCAAGTTGTTAAAAACACAATTGTTAAGTGAGGAATTTAAAAAGAAGGATCTTGTATTAAGGAAAGTAATGCAAAATACCGATGATCCAACAATAAGAGCACTCGACCCAACTTGGAAAAGCCCATATCAAGTAATTAAAGTAGTTCGACCAGGGGGCTATACTTTAGCTGATCATGGAGGGAAAACCCCTCCCTGATCCATGGAATGTAGAGCACTTGAGGATCTACCATAAATGAGCTTTATAAAAAGCATTATGGAGAAGGATGGAAAAAGACTAAAACCTAACTAGAAAACTTGGTAGATTTTAGAGTTAAACAACATTGAGCGGAAGTATCAAGGATCCATAAGCATTCTAGTTCACTAATTTTGGTAAAAACTAAAGCATGCTGTTCATAAAAAATAGGTATTTAGAACATACCTTTGAAGAACTCTTCAAGAAAATCGCTGTTCAGCCGCTATCTTCACTTAATATCAACGTGAACTACGTCAAATACTTCACTACTATGTTCTTGGAGCTTTTGGCAGAGTGGTGGGACTCAAGAACAACTTGTAGATGTGGAGAAACAAGGGAAGCTCACAGTAGTAAGTTGAAGAAGGCAGCTTCTTCTTCACCACGATTTTTCTCTCAAAATTCTGTATCCATCTCCTTCTCCAATAACTCCTATCTTCTTTATATATCAAGATGAACATGTAAAGAGATGGAGTGCATGGCTTGTAGCTTATGGTTGGAGAATCAAGGTAGAGAAGTTCATGGTTTGTATGTGAGTATAAAAGATGATGATAATGGAAAAACTCTTTTTCCATTATGTGCTAACATGCAAAATGAATTTTCATTTCCTTTTTAAAACAAAAAATGACTTTTAAATCATTTTAGTTTAAAAATGGATTTTTTAAAAATTAATTTCATAAATTAATTAATTTAATATCAAATATTAAATTAATTTTTGTACAATAATCATCTTTATATATTTAAATCATATTTAAATATTTATTCTCTTGTTCCATTTAATTTGAACATTTCAAATTAATTTCTCAAGCTACCCTAAAGCGTACCCATTAACGAGCTAGTAGGAGGATCTCGCGGACCTACAGATCATGGACTCCAACGATCCGAGATTGATCGGCTAAACTCATTAGACCGATCTAACCCCCATTCGTTAACTAATGGGTGATTCCACTAAAGCCCGTAGCTGAACTCTCCTCACTGTAGATATATTATGCCCACTCGATATAACCATGATTAGTAAGTTAACCCTTCACAGGTTGATCGTAATAACGGCTGGGTCGAATCTCTGTTTTACCCCCGAAACTACCTCTTGTTCCTTAAGTTCCACTAATCCCCTAATGAACAATTGATTTGTGATCCAATCAACAAATCGAATCTCTCTCAGGCCAATGAGAGGGTGAGGTCTTTTGTTCAAGACCCAGAATCAACACTTGAAGGGAACAACCTCCCTACTAACCATAATCGGTTAGAAGTGAATTCCCTCTTGCACCCTATGTTCCCAGCTATTCATCCGGTCTTATCCCCAAAATGGTAAGCTTATATAGCAGAGGCAATTGGTCTACTCTCACCGTTTCCAGATCAAAGGATAATCTCGAACAAACAAAAGTTCATAGTTAGCTCAGGATTAAGGTTAAATTACCTAGGTCATCGTTTTGAAATCGTCAGTCTTAAATAGTAAACAACGTTATAAAGTAAGAGTGACAAGTTTGGTGGTCCGATCTTGCATAAAACTTATTTGCACAGGACACCCTCAGTCCTCATGTCTCAACATACACGAATTAGGATCACTTCGTATGCAGCACTTTACAACACTTTGTAATAACTACAGAGTAGGTCGCATCCAATAGTGGTACCAGAATAAGGTATCCAACCTTATTCATATACTATAGATCATTTTGACTATTTACTCGAACTTGATCCATTCGTGTGTCTCCACATAAAGTTCAAGCACTCATATAATAGTCAGGGAACTTAGGTTTATTGGATTTCTAAAAAATAATATATTCAACAACAACTTTATTGAATTCTTAAAATAAGTTCTAATGTTTACAAACTATGAGTTTTAGGACATAAAACCCAACAGTAGAAGTTTTGAGAAAAGATTAAATAAAGAGTGATAGGAGGCCCTGCCACTCGAGTGGTGTGGCCTAACCTAGGGCTCCGAAGCTGAGGCCGTCTTTGAAGTACCAACCCACGTTTCCCAATGAAGATTTGGCCTAAGACTCATCAAGTTATTCAATATTGGTACGGTTTGAGGTCCATAACACTGAGGCTCGGGTCGACCTATGGCCCTAAGTCCGAGGTGAAATCGTTTTTCTATAGAACCCAAAAGTGGTCGAGGTGCTTAGTAAAAGTTTTCGAGGGAACTGGAATTAAGAGCGATAGGAGGCTTTGATACCTTGAGTAGCGTGGCTCGAGTCCAAAGCTGAGGTGACCTCGAGATTCCAAGCCACTTTGCCCTAAGATAGTTTAATCTTAGGCCCTACGAAATCTTCATTTTTTTAAAGGGTTAAATAAGCAAATAAATATAAAACAAACTTCCGAGGTCGAACTTGACTTACACAACGTTTACGCGTTTGATATTTATCTCCACAAGATTGATCCATGCCAAATGTTAAACCCAACTCGTCTAAATAAGAAAAAAAAAAAAAAAAAAATTTTGTAAAAAAAAAAAAAAAAAAAAAAAAAAAAAAAAAAAAAAAAAAAAAAAAAAAAAAAAAAACACAAGAAAACCTAAAATCAAGTCTTAGGGGGCTTGGTAAGGTCATTCTAGGATAATCCAAAAATTAAGGATCCTGGAGCCTTTGAACCCAAGAAAGCCAAAAATTACACCCCAAGAGGCTTGATATGGTCATTCCCATGATAACATAGGGATTAAGAAGCCTAGAGCATTTGAACCCAAGAAAGCCAAAAATAAAACCTCAAGGGGCATGATATGGTCATTCCCAGGATAATTTAAGGATTAAGAACCTTGGAGCCTTTGAAACCAGGAAACCTAAAAATCAAACCCCGAGAGGCTTGGTATGGTCATTCCCAGAATAATCTAGGGATTAAGAACTCTAGAGTCTTTGAACCCAAGAAAGCCAAAAATCAAATCTCAAGGGGCTTGTGATGGTCATTCCCAAGATAATATAAAGATTAAGAACCTTGAAGCCTTTAAACCAAGGAAAGTACAAATAATAATAATAATAATAATAATAATAATAATAATAATAATAAGCCTTAAAGGACTTGATATGGCCATTCCCAGGATTATTTTGGGATTAAGAACCCTGAGCCTACTTAGAAAGAAAAGCCAAAAGTCGGGCTGGCGAGCTTGATAGGTTTGTTTTTTTTTTTTTTGTTTTTTTTTCCAGTTAAGTCACAAAAAGAAAATTGATCTTTGAAACTAAAACTGGGTAGCCCAAAACTCTGAGGTGCATATCGTATAAGGTTGAGGCTATAAGGTAAATTATACTCCCAAGTAGGGTCATAAGCACACCTAAAGGTAAGTTCTTTTGTTTTATCTCTAGCTTGCTCTTACCCTTTGCTAAATGTTGACTTAAGCATCGGAGGTTCTATAACAGGCACCATACTAGTGTTTTCTTTTCTTATTTTGCAGGTCGTTTTTCTTCTCCGAAATTACAAATTCACTGTCGCAGGCACGTAAAGGTCAGTCGAGTCTTCTTACCTGTATTTTTCCTCAACACTTGGTTTTTTAACTCTTAAAAAGTAAATAACAAAATCAAAGAAATCATTAAGCAAAAGAAATGTCTATAAGTTTAATTTTCAAAAACCAAAAACCAAATGATTACTAAATACGAATTACACTTTTTAGGTTTCAAATTTAACTTAATTTTTAATACATTCCTAAAAAGTAAATAATAAAACAAATAAACCAATATGAAAAAGTAATATTTATAAACTTAATTTTCAAAAACCAAAAGTTAGTTATCAAACAAGACGTTACCTCAAATTTCAATTTTAACATGAAGAAATAAACACATATGTCAACATAATTTTTAGTCAACATGAACATAGTTTGATTGACATTAAAATTTATATTAATAAAGTTAAGATGAAAGGTTTGCTTCTCCCCTCTCGGCACTTTACTGTAACATTCTTTTTAATCTTCAAAATATATTTTTGTAGTTTCTAAATCTTCTAATATTATTTTTTTTTATATAATCTATGGTGTTTAAAAAGTTTCAAATTAGTTATTTATGTTTAATATTTTCTTAATTGTATTATTCTCATTAGTGAGGGCTAAACTTAGTGGATAATAAACTTATATAACATGGACATTTCAAGAAATTTTTAGAAATAGAACAAAAATAAGTTTGACCTTCAAATAGAAGAAAAATAACGATTTATACAAATTAAGCTTCTTAAAAACTTAAAGGAACGCATTGGTGACCAAATTATTATTTTAAAATGGTACAAACTCGCTAAGTATCATGACATGTAAACTCATCGAAATTAGACATTCACTAATCGTGAAGATAAAAACATAATGGATTAAATTATTATTTTTTTTGACAATATAGAGGTGGAATAATCGAACTAACCTTGAAGTTGATAATACAAACTCAATGTCAGTTGAACTAGGTTCATTTTGACCAAATTATTATTCTTTAGTTTAACAATATGTAAGTGAAAGATTTGAACTTCAAACTTTGGGCAAATTGCAAGAACTACCCCTAGAATATGGTGGTAGTTACAATTATACCTTCAAACCTTCCATTGTAAAAATTGAATAAGTTTAAGGGTTCAAATTTTATCATTTGGAGATTCAATTTCTACACCTATTATAAGTTTGAAGATCTAAAAGTTTAAGGGTCTAATTTTTATAATTGAAAGTGTGATGGTGTAATTTCAACTACCACCATATTTTTGAGATAGTTTTTGCAATTTGTCTTTTAACTTTCTAATCGATAATACGTACTTTATATTAGTGAACTATACTCGTATTAAACATTAAAAAAAAATTAAACATTGAAGTTTATAAACATAATACATTTATCCTTTTTATTATAAATATGTTAAATTAGGTGTAATGTAGGAGCCCATTATTAGTGTCCATTGGCTACGTTTCACTTATCCATTACCCCATGTGTTATCCATGTGTCTCAAGACTATACATTATTAGTGTCCATGTAATTCACCTCCTGCTTGCCAAATTGCCTATAAATAGTGGCATTTGGTGGGTTTTGAAACACATATATTGGTAATTGATCTAAATGGTTTGGAGGAAGTGGAGAAATTCATTCTTTGTTATTTTATTTACTTTTTATTATTTATTTATTTTATATATTTATATATTATATTATATTTTCTCCATATCCGTGTTCTCATTGTGCGCTGTTGTGCTCCTCAAATTTACAACACGTTATTCAGTACGAGCTCCTACTGTTTTCTTCATTAAAGGTAGGTTCTAAAGGTATGATGGTTTTTTAACTCTTTGTTATAATTAATAAATTTAACGTTATTTTGTATACTTAATATCTATTAAATTTCTAATATAAGTACAATATTTTATGATAGAGCTGCCATGACAAATCTCACAAAAATAAAATTTTCTGCCCTTGGTATTAGCGACAGTAATTATTTCTCATGGGTACTTGATGTGAAATCTACCTGGATGCTATGGATCTTGGAGAGACTATTAAAGAAGAAAATATAACATCCATTCAAGACAAAACAAAAGCTATGATTTTCCTTCATCATCATGTCCATGAGCGATTGAAAATAGAGTATCTTACAATAAAATATTCCTGGATCTTGTGGAAAAATTTGAAAGAGAGGTATGGTCATCAAAAAAATAATTATTCTACCTAAAGCTTGTTATGAGTGTATGCACTTGAGGCTACAAGATTTCAATCAGTAAGTGATTACAACTCTGCATTATTCAAAATTAGTTCGAAATTGTTGTTATGCAGAGAGAAAATTACTAATGTTGATATGTTAGAGAAGACATTTTCTATATTTCATATCTTGAATATACTCCTAAACAACAATATGGAGTGAAAGATTTTAAACAATATTCTGAATGAATTTCATGTCTTCTCGTGGCTAAACAAAATAACGAGTTATTAATGAAAAATCACGGATCTCGATCAACCGGAATAATACCATTCCCTAAAGTGAATGCTATGAATTTTAATAATAATCATAGTCAAAGTCATGGTCGTGGTCATGGTCAAGGTCTTGACCATGAAAGAGGAAGAAATAATTATTATTTTCATGGTGGTCGTTCAAATCATTCAAATTTCAAAAGAACCACACAAAATGATGATGAAAAAGAAAAAACTCCATAAGATAAGAGTTCAAAAAGTGTTAAAAATAAATTTTTTCGATGCGGAATGACTGGGTATTGGTCACTTATCTTTCGTACGTCAAAACACTTAGTTGATCTCTATCAAACATCTCTGGAAAAAAAAAAGAGAAAAATGTGGAAGCAAATTTTACATACCAAGGTAATGACATATTTGACCCATCCCATATGACAAATTTGGATGTGACGTATTGGGTTTTATGTCCTAAAGCTCGTGATTTGTAAACAATAAAACTTATTCTGAAAATTCAATAAGTTGTTATTGAATATATAAATTGCTTATTTCATTTTAGAAATAAATCCAATAAACTAAAAGATCCATGACTATTACATGAGTACTTAAGTTTTATGTGGAGACATAAAAGTGGATCAGGTTCGAGTAAATAGTCAAAATGATCTATAGTATATGAATGAGGTTGGGTGTCTTATTCTAGTAATACTATCATATGCGACTCACTTTGTAGTTGTTACAAGGAGTTTTAAAGTGCTACAGACGATGCGATTCTAATTTGTGCATGTTATGACATGAAGAGTGGGGACATCCTGAGCAATGGGTTTGTACAAGATCGGACCACGAAATCAATCACTCTTACTTTATAACATTGTTTACTATTTAAGATTGACTATTTCAAAGCGATGACCTAGGTAACTTGACCTTAATCCTAAGCTAACTATGAACTCTTGTTTATTCTGGATTATCCTTAGATTTGCATAGGTGAGGGTTGGGTCAACAGTGCCAGCTCAATAAACCTCTATTTCAGGGGTAAGATTAGGTGGATAGTTGAGGACATAGGATGCAAGATGGAAATCACTCCTACCCGCTTTCAGGGATTAGTAGAGAGGTTGTTTCCGTAAGTGCTGACTCTGGGTTTTGAAGAAGGGGCCCAACCCTTTCGTTGGCCCGAAAGGGACTCTGTTTGTTGATCGGATCACAAACCAATTGTTCATTAGAGAATCAGTGGGACTTAAGGAACAAGAGGTAATCTCGGGGATAAAATGGACATTTGACCCAACCGTTTGTCGTTATTACAAACAACCTGTGAAGGATTAACTTACTAATCATGGTTATATCGAGTGGACATAATATATCTACAGTGAGGGGGGTACAACTTTGAGCTTTAGTGGAGTGACCCAGTAGTTAACGAATAGGGGTTAATTCGATGTAAAGAGTTTAGCCAATTAATCTCAAATCGTTGGAGGCCATGATCTGTAGGTCCACGAGGTCCCCCTACTAGCTCGTAAATGGATTAGCCTTAGAGTATTGTGATAAGTTAATTTCTTGAGATGAGCTCTAGAATTTGAGTTATTAATAAAATAAGTCGAATATGGAATTTTATGAACAAGCAGGCAGCTGCTTGGATTGAGTAAGTTGGTAACTCACAGTAGGCGCTTGGGCAGACTAAGGGCTGAGCACCCATATGCATTTAACCTGCTATTTGAGTTGAGGAGGCTTGCATTGAAGACTTGGACACATGCCTTTGTGATTGACCATGTGCGGCTGAAAGAACACTTAGAGCAAATGTTGGTTGTATAGTGGGAATGCGTTTGTGAGGTGTGTCGGCCGCATAGCAAGAGCCAAAATCTCAAGGAAATTCCTAAGTACTTGACTTATAGCCAGGAATGCGTTTGAGTGAAGGTCTTCTAGGGGAAGGCTAAACACAAGCTTAATTAAGAGTTAGTCTAAAAAAGGAGACCAATGCTAGTAGCTAAATATATGTTGCGTCCACAGGATTGACACCATTTCTAGAACCATATCAACCTTTAAGGAGTAGCCCTAAAGTTATGAATGACTAAGTATTTATAATATTTTAAAGAAACCATGGTTTTAAGAAAGATTATTCTCATGCTAGCTATTTACAAAGTAGTTTTTCCAAGCAAACTATGAGTTTATATTTCAAACGCATGCCATATATGAAAGTATGTTGTAAAACTATTTATGTGTGTTTAAATGCACAAAGCATGCGCTAGTACCTTTAAAGACATGTTTTTATGCATTTAGCTTTACATGCTTTAAAGAGAGAGTCTTAATATGACTGATGTTATTTCAAGCTCGATACTGAAGGACATTGAGAAGGTATCTGAGCAACTCGATATTGAAGGACACTGAGAAGGTATCTGAGCAATAGTACCTAAGGTATGAAGGTACTTAGTTATAACCACGTGTACGTAGGTAGTTTGAAGTCAGAGATAGAGCAAAAGAGTTCTCTCTTGACTAAGGAATTGACGTTGAAATTTAACCATAGCAGGGTTACTCTCAACTAAGGATCAGTTTAATGTTTTATGATGTAAACAACTTTACATGTTTAATGCTTGGAAAGTTTATATTTCAGTACAAGGTTACTGTAAAGACTTATGTTTCAGTATGATCTCTTTATTGAGACTTATGCATGATAACCTGTTTTCTTTCTTAAGTCACTAACTAGGCTAGTAGCTCACTCCATTTTTCAAATGTTTTTTTCCCAAGTAGCGGTCAATTCCTCCGAAGATAGCTCTACATCTGCTTTTCCACTTAAAGTCAGAGGTTCTAGTAACTTGTCAGCTAGGTGGTTACTATAAATATTTGTACACATGTTGTAGTTGTTCCACGTAGGGACTAAGTTTGGGAGTTAGGACTTATGAGACTTGTGTTGTAATCTCTGTAAATGTTTTTTGTTTAATAGTTAATGTTTTTATGGCCTTAGTGGCAGCCACTGTGTTTGAGATTGCATGTTGTTATCAGATTATTTAAAAAAGAGTTAACAGGGTAGTAAGTATCATAAAAGGGTTGATAACTGCTGCAGTCATGTCTTCTTCTAGGCTAAAAGAGTAGTCTGGGAGGAGATGTGACATCCTTGCCAGCATATCTGATGTTTTGACAAAGAAACATGAGAGTATAGGTACTGCCAAAGAGATTATAGAACCTCTCCATGGGATGTTCGGACAACCTTCTTCTTCCTAAGGCATGATGCTATTAAATATGTTTACAACTACCGTATGAAAGAAGGGTTCTCTGTTAGAGAACATATCCTGGACATGATGGTCCATTTCAATGTGGCAGAAGTAAATGGGACTGTCCTTGGCGAAAGGAGTCAAGTCGATTTTATTCTAAAATCTCTTCCAAAGAGTTTTCTGCAATTTTGCACGAACACTCTTATGAATAAAATAGAATACAACTCAACAACTCTAAGCTTAGCATACTATGATGAGAGCTAAAGATCTGGAACCGAAAGTAAACGTTACTACCGCTAAGAAGAGAGGAACGTCCTCTAAAAAGTCTAATGTTGCTTCCTCTTCACAGAGTAAGAGTATTCCTGTTAAAAAGGACAAAGGAAAAGGGAAGAAGAAAACCACTCGTAGAAAAGGCAAGGCTAATGCTGCAGGCAAAGGAAAGTGTTTTCACTGCAAAGAAAAAGGGCACTGGAAGAGAAATTGCACTTAGTACCTTGCCGAGAAGAGAGCAGAGAAAGCAAAACAGGCAAACTAGTTCCTGAAGATTGCTTGCTGTTCTCAATATGACCAATGGGAAATGTTGCTAGCTGAAGATAATCTTATCTTCATTTGTTATGTTATCTTGTTGTAAAGAACAAACTGTATATATTTTTGTAAATGAATGTTCATTAGCGAAAATTATGTTTGTTCTATTGCAAAGCAACTTCTGCTAGAAACAACCTAGTTAAAAGCCATTTGCAAATATTTAGATATTTAAAACGACTAGAAATAAATAAAGGCAAGTAGTTATTTAACCTAAGTGATAAGTTTAGATCATTTGAAAAATTCAAAGTGTACAAAACTTGTTAGGTAAAATAAAATTGAAATACTTCGATTGGATCAAAGTATAGAAAATTTGAGATTTATTTGATAGAACATGAAATCCAATGAAAATTTCTGGTTGTTTTATATTGTTTTTCACAAATCATTCCGATTTTAAGGTATTTCTGAAATCCATATGAGATATGGAGAACTCATAAAAACTGTTTATGATATGTAAAACTTATTTACATAATTCAGAAATCTGAAAAGATCGATATTAGTGTTAATATCAAACCCTTAAATATTGGAATATTGTTCGAGATCACCATGTATCATTTGTTTCTATAAAAGCTTGCATATATCAATAAAGAGTTATTAATTGAAATTTACAATGTAAATAAAGGTTGTTTAGACAGGTCAAATACATCTTACTCAAAGAGTTGAGAGTACCTCGATGTAGTGGGAGGAATGTATGTCTTTCTAGCCATTATTGAGAAACAAGTGTCGTGAGAATGAGATGCATTCCCCATATAATTTAATAATAAGTCTATTGTACACTAACATGTTTACAACGATTCTCTTGGCTAAAATATTTGAGAATCACCTAGTAAGACTAGGACTACCAAGTTTATAATCTAGGGCAAATGGAAGAAAAACCGGGTATGGGATACCGAATGGTAAACCATGGGTATATGATACCCTATTTTATTGTATTTCTTTGTAAAACTAAAAAACTTAGTATTATATATTCATATATAAGTTACCACTGGAGTTTTAGTCCAAGTGAGAGTTTGTTGGGTTTATGTCCTAAAACTTGTGGTTTGTAAACAATAAAACTTATTCTGGAAATTCAATAAGTTGTTATTGAATATATAAATTGCTTATTTTGTTTTAGAAATAAATCCAATAAACTAAAAGATCCATGACTATTACATGAGTACTTGAACTTTATATGGAGACATAAAAGTGGATGAGGTTCGAGTAAATAGTCAAAATGATCTATAGTATATGAATGGGGTTGGGTGCCTTATTCTGGTAACACTATCAGATGCGGCCCACTCTGTAGTTGTTACAAGAAGTTGTAAAGTGCTACAGACGATGTGATCATAATTTATACATGTTATGACATGAGGAGTGGGGGCATCCTGTGCAATGGGTTTGTACAATATTGGACCACGAAATCCACTCTTAATTTATAACGTTTTTACTGTTTAAGACTGACTATTTCAAAGCGATGACCTAGGTAACTTGACCTTAATCCTGAGCTAACTATGGACTCCTGTTTATTCGGGGTTATCCTTAGATTTGCATAGGTGAGGGTTAGCTCAACAGTGTTGGCTCAATAAACCTCCATTTCAAAGGGTAATACCGGGTAGATAGCTAGGGACATAGGGTGCAAGATGAAACCTACTCCTACCCGTTTTCAGGGATAGTAGAGAGGTTGTTCCCTTAAGTGCTGACTCTGGGTCTTGAATAAAGAGCCCCACCCTTTCATTGGTCTGAGAGAGACTCAGTTTGTTGATCGGATCAGAAACCACTTGTTCATTAGAAAATCAGTGAGACTTAAAGAACAAGAGGTAATCTCGTGTGTAAAACAAATATTTGACCCAGTTGTTATTACGAATAACCTGTGAAGGGTTAACTTACTAATCATGGTTATATCGAGTGGACATAATATATCTACAGTGAGAAGAGTGCAACTCTGGGCTTTAGTGGAGTGACCCAGTAATTAATGAATGAGGGTTAATTCGGTATAAAGAGTTTAGCCAATTAATCTCGGGTCCTTGGAGCCCATGATCTGTAGGTCTACGAGGTCCCCCTACTAGCTCGTAAATGGATTAGCCTTAGAGTATCGTGATAAGTTAATTTGAAACGTTCAAATTAGAATCAAGAAAATTAGTAATTATATGTGATATAATTACGCGTTTAATTTTGGAATTAAACGGAATTGGAGAATCAATTAATATTTAAATATGATTTAAATATTAAATTCATGAATAGGGATTCATGATGGAGGAATTTATATAAAATTAATTTAATATTTGATATTAAATTAACTAGAATTAATTATTTATTATTAATTTTATTAGAAAATTAATTAATGAATTAATGTTGTAAATTAATAAAGTTTTTCAATTTTGAAAACAAAATTTATTTTGGAAATCAATTTGGAAAAATCAAAATTGGAAAAGTTTGAAAATTGGAAAATGGAAAAAGTGGGATTTCTCCACTTTCCATTTCCAAGATGCTCACACATATTTTCATCATTTGCTTGAGTCAATCTTCCAAGCATGAGCAGCTCTTCATGAAACTATCTACTTTACATGATGGTCTTACAATAAATGGAGAAGATTGAGCTGAGAATCGAGCATGCATTAGTTGAGTTTTTGCTAAAAAACTTAAGTTGAAGAAGGTATTCTTCCCTGGTGCAGCAATGAGCTTCTTCTCCAAATTCCCTTTCTTCAAGCTTATTTTGAGTCCCACAACTCAATCTAAGACTCCAAGAGAATAGTTAGGAAGGCCTTGAGGTAGTTCACAAGTAGATTTGGAGAAGACCTGCAGCTGAATTCGAGATTCAAGTGGTTCTACAAAGGTATGTTGTGAAACCCTCTTATTAATTTATGAGCATGCTTAATTGATAGCCAAAATTAATGAATTAGAATACTTATTGGTATTTGTTGCTTCCATTGCTTGTTGATATTCTCTAACATGAGGGACTTATTTGAATCTCCTAAAGAGAAAATCAACAGAATTTGATGGAACACCAAGTGTTTCCTTTGATTTTGAAAATATCTAGACTTAATGTTTTTTTTAATATTTATCTCCATGTTTTTTTTCTCTTAGTAGATGTTAACCTTTGCATATTACAAATGTTCTTTTTCTTATTGTAATTATTTTCTTTAGATGAAGAAACTTGGATCATTTTCATATGCTGGGTGACTAAAAATGAGTAAAGAAAATCTATGTCTGGCAGACAGTGCAACTACACATACAATACTTACAAGTAGAAAATATTTTTTCAAACTGACAATGCTGGAAGAAAAAGTCAATACAATATCAGGTTTTGTAAACTTAACTGAAGGGTTTGGAAAAGAAAATATTATTTTTCCAAGAGGAACAAAATTTACAATGGACAATGCATTGTTCTCTTGTCAATCAAAGAAAAATCTACCTAGTTTTAAAGATATATGTTGCAATGGTTATCATATTGAGGCTGGTAGAAAGAATAATATGAAGTATCTTTATATCATATCTACTGTCTCAAATGAAAAACGTATATTGGAGGAGTTGTCTATTTTATCTTTTGGAATATATTATACTCATATACAAGTTGAAACATATACAACAATGAACCTGAAGTTCATGAATCCAAATATATTTGCTATTTGACATGACAAATTGGGTCATCCAGGGTCTATAATGATGAGAAGAATTATCGAGAATTCAAATGGGCATCCATTGAAGAGCCAAAAGATTCTTCAATCTAATGAATTATCATGTGATGCTTGATCTCAAGGAAAACTAATCATTAGACCATCACCAGTTGAAGTAGAGACTGAATCACCTACATTTTTAGAATGAATTCATGATGATATATGTGGACCTATTAACCCACCAAGTAGATCATTTAGATATTTTATGGTATTAATAGACGCATCCAACAGATGGTCATACGTGTGGTTATTATCAAGTCGAAATCTTACATTTGCAAGATTACATGCAAGATTACTTGTACAAGTAGTTATTAAGAGCACAATTTCCTGATTATACACTAAGACCATTCGTCTTGATAATGTTGATGAATTTACATCTCAAGCTTTTGATAATTATTGTATGTCAATTAGGATATGTGTTGAATATCCGGTAGCTCATGTTCATACACAAAATAGTTTAGCAGAATCATTCATAAAATGTTTGCAGCTAATTGCTCGACCATTTACTTATAAGAGCTAAGCTTCCTTCATCTGTATAAGAACATGCTATTTTGCATGTAGCATCACTTGTACGCATAGGCCAGTAGCTTATCATAAGTACTCACCATTACAATTAACTTATGGTCATGAGCTAAATATTTCCCATCCGAGAATTTTTGGATGTGCAGTATATGTTCCAATTGCTCCACCAACGTACTAAAATGGGTCTTCAGAATATATGTTAGATATGATTCCCTATCAATTATTAAATATTTTAATGAGACAAATTTTCCAATATTAGGGGGAGGAATTAAGAAGTTGGGAAAAGAAATTACATAGAATGCATCGTTATTGTCTTATTTAGATCCCCATACAGATCCACGTGAACTTGAAGTTCAGAAGATAATTCATTTGCAAAATATAGCAAATCAGTTACCATATGCTTTTATAAATGCAAATAAAATGACTAAATCACATATACCAGTTGCAAATGTTCCATCGAAAGTTGATATCCCAATACAACAAGTATTCATTAATAAGTCTGGAACACGCTAGAAACATGGTAGACCAGGGGGTTCTAAAGATAAAAATCTTTGAAAATAAAAAATAATTAATAATAAAAAAGACTTAGTTGAGGGTGTAAATACCCATGAAGAAATCCTCGACATGACTAGTGAGGAAGGTAAAATACTTAAAGATTCAATAGACTATGTAATGACAGGAAAAAGATGGAACCGAACTAATGTAGTTATTGACAATATTTTTTTGTGTAATATTGCTCTTGATATTATATATGAAAACGAGGATCCTAAACCAAAATCTACTGAAGACTGTCGACATAAAAAAGATTGGCTTCAGTGGAAAGAAGCAATCGAGACAGAATTAAACTCACTTATTTTTTTACCTGTAGTTCGAACACCAAAAGGTGTCAAACCTATGGGATATAAATGGGTATTTGCGAGGAAAAGAAATGAAAATAATGAGGTCACAAAATATAAAGCAAGACTAGTTGCACGAGGTTTTTCACACAAACCTAGTATTGATTATGAGGAGACGTATTCTCCGGTGATGGATGCAATTACACTAAGATATTTAATTGATCTGACTGTGTATGAAAGTCTAAATATGTATCTTATGGATGTAGCCACCACATATTTATATGGATTTCTTGATAATGATATTTATATGAGAATCCCAGAAGGATTTAAGGTACCTCAAACATATAAATCAAATTCCTGGGAATTGTATTCAATAAAGTTAAAGAGATCGTTATATGGATAGAAACAAACAGGACAAACGTGGTACAATCGCCTGAGTGGATTTTTATTGAAAGAAGAATATAAAAATAATCAAATATGTCAATGTATTTTTATAAAAAAATCACAGTAGGATTTACTATTATAACTGTATATGTTGATGACTTAAATATTGTAGGGACTCCTGAAGAGCTTTCAAAGGCAATAGAATATCTTAAGAAAGAATTTGAGATGAAAGATCTCGAAAAAATACAAATTTTTCTTGGTTTGCAAATTGAGCATTTAACAGAGGATATATTTATTCATCATTCAACTTATACAGGAAGAGTTTTTAAAAGATTTTATATAGATAAAGCACATCCAGTAAACATTCCAATAGAAGATCGTTCACTAAATGTGAAGAAAGATATATTTCGACCTCAAAATGATAATGAAGAATTTCTTGGTCTTGAAGTACCATATCTTAGTACAATTGGTGCATTTATGTATCTTGCTAATAATACAAGACCAGATATTGCATTTTTAGTAAATTTATAGCAAAATATAGTTCTTCTAAAAAAAAGATATCGGAAGGGAATTAAGCATATACTTCGTTATCTCCGAGAAACAATCGACATGGATTTGTTTTATTCAAATAAATCAAATTATGATTTAGTTGGTTATGAAGATTCTTGATATTTATCTAATCCACTCAAAGTTAGATCTCAAACAAGTTATCGTTCACATGTGGAGGAATTGTTATATCATATGGTGATCGGTGAAACAGACCATAACAGTCACTTCCTTAAATCATGCTGAAATTCTTGCAACTCACGAGGCTAGTTGAGAATATGTATGACTAAGATTAATGACTCAGTACATTCATGGAACATGTGGTTTGTCTTCTAGTAAAAATCTTCCAATAATAATACAAAGACAATGAAGGAACAGTGAAGTTCTACAGTGGAAGCGGGATCGTTCCCAATTTTATTTTTCATAGAATAAAAATTTACATAACAAAATGCATTTAAACAAGAAAATACAATATGCTTAGAAGGAAGGAATTAGGGAAAAGAATAACTTACCCTTGAAGCTAAAAGGTCTTCACGTAATTCCTTATCTGACCATAAACTCTTCAAAACTTGAACAAAAATACAACAATCCAAATGGCCATCACCACAAGAGAACCTCATGTATTCTTTGCTAGGATTTGAGAATAAGCAGGAGTGGTGGGCTATGTTAAAGTTTTTGGGAAGAGGGAGGAGAGGATGAGAGGGAATTCTCTAGAGAAAACCTTGGGTGTAAAAGTCACAGAGACCTTCTTTGTTAGCTTCTGTGAAGAAAATGAAGATTGATAACCCCTAAAAAAAAAAATTGAACTCCCAACTTACACATTTTTAGTGAGAGAGAATTAAGGAGAAGGGGTTGTAACCCTCTCCCTTTTATTTTTTAAAAAATTAAATTAAAATAAATTTAATTTAATAAATAATAATTATATATACAATAAATAACTTATTATATTTATATATATAACTAAATGTTATATCAAATATAACACATAATCTATAATTTTATTTCTCTCAATAATACATGATATTTAATATAAATCCAATTCATATAAAAAAATAATTATATGAATCTCATCCATATAATTAGTATTTGAATCATATTCAAATATTTAATTCCTCTCAAAAGAAACTTTATACTATAATATATTAAATACATTATATTAATTATGTCACATATAATAATTTAAGTAATCATATCACATATAATTAATTTCCTCAATTAATTTGAAAAATTCAAATTAATCCAAAATTAATTCTCAATAATCCTCGTTGAGGTACAGGTGGGACCTTATGAACTTGTAAATTAAAGCTCCAATGGTACTTGGATAGTTAATTAAACTCTTTAATTAAAGTACTCAACATTTATTAACTACCGGTCACTCTACTAAAGACCAACAGTGGCACTATTCGCATTATAAATATATTTATATGTCCATTAGATATAACCAGACAATAGTGCAATGACCTTGTACAAATTGCTTGTAAGTCAATTTGGCAAAAATTACTATTTTGCCCCTGGAGTTACATCTAACTCCTTAAGTACTACTGATTCCTCTTATGAACAATAAGTCCAACTATGACCAAGTCCCTCTCGAGACAAGAGAGGGTGTGGCCACATTGTTCAAGCCCCAGAATCAATCATTAAGGGAGCGATTTATCTATTTATTCTGACATCAGTGTTCGGGTTGATGTCCTAAATCTCGTAGGGTCCTATAGTTTGTAAACATCTGTATGAACAAACGATTTGTGATTTATAACATGAGATATTTTATTCACTACAGTCTATGAAATATGAGATATTTTAGTTGCATTAACCACAAACCAATAAACTAAGATCCCTGCTTATCGTTGTAACTTAAGCATATATGTGGAGACATACAAGTAGATCGTGCCTTAAGTGATAACCTAAATGGTCTGTAATATATGGATAAAGGAGGAAAACCTTATCATGGTAACACTACGGATACGACCCGCGTTGTAGATGTTACAAGTGTTGTAAAGTACTACAAATGATCTTATCCTTGTCATCCATGTAGAGACATGCGAGCGAAGGTATCGTATACAAAGGAGTTTGTATAAGACCAGACCCCGAAATATTTAGTCTCGTTATATAACGTCGTTCATAACAGAGACTTTCATTTCACTAAGATGACAATAGGTAACATGACCTTAATCCTGAGTGAGTTGGGAACCCCTGCCTATGAGGGCGGTCCTTTGATTTGCATGGGTGCGAGTAGCCAGATCGCCAACTCAAACCTACCACTTTGGGGATTCGTCTGATTCGGGAGTTGGGAATTCAGCTACACAAGACGGAATTCACTCCTTCCTCAAAGCAGAGGTAAGTAGATAAATTGCTCCCTTAAGGACTGATTCTGGGACTTGAACAATGTGGCGCCACCTTCTTATGGCCTGAGAAGTTTTCACTCATAGTGAGACTATGATGTATTATTCATTAGAGAAATCAGTGGTTCTTAAGGAGTTAGATGTAACTATAAGGGAAAACGATAAATTGGCCCAGCTGTACTTACTAGCGATTTGTGAAGGGTCATCGTACTGTTGATTGGTTATATCCGATGGACACAGAAATATATATGTAGTGCGAAGAGTGTAACTGGTCTTTAGTGAAGTGCCCGACAGTTAACGGATGGTGGATATCGTGATTAAAGAGTTTAGTCAGTTATTTACGTACCGTTGGAGCTTCAAGCTTCAGGTCCATAAGGTCCCATTGGTAGCTCAATGGATACATGTTGAGAATCCGTTTTTGGGTTAATTTGAAATGTTCAAATTAACAAGAGGGAATTTGATTATATATGATATAATTAAATTAATTCAATTATATGTGATATAATTGATTTGATGTATTAGATACATTAATTGGAGGAATTAATATAAATATGGTTTATATTAAATACAATAAAGGAGAAAAAGAACTATGGTTTAAATATTACATATGATGTGATATTAAATCTAGAGGTTATAAATATAATATGATAAATTAGTTATTATATTTATTTATAATAAAAAAATTATGAGATAATTATTGATGGTTAATTTTTTCTCTTTTAACCTATCAAGTGGGAAGTTATTATCGGTTTTAATAACTGAAGAATAAAAATGAAAATCGTTTTCATTTTTCAGGATGAAACATAATCGATCGGGTAAAAGAAAAAAGAGCTATACGATAGCCTTTGAGAGAGTGAACGTTCAAGCATCGAGGCATCGAGTTTGCTAGACGATAGTTCCTCGTTGCCCAACGATCGAGTACCAAGTCTATACGATAGACTTTCTCATTCTCCTACTTACTCGATCATTTACTCAATCGTATAGTACCTCATACCCTCTACCAAATCCACATAGAGCCCACACCTTCTAGATTCTCACATCGAGAATACCAAGGTAGCCTCTTGGTAGTGTCGAGTTGCTGTTCGAGGGTCGAGGATTGAGTGTTACTTGATTGTGTTTGAGGATCTAAAATTTTGTGGCATTCACTGGTTGTTCATTGCGTTCGTGCATTTGATCGAGTTTTCTTGGACGCGTGACTGGTGTTCATCGAGTGAATACTCGAAGAATAGTTCTTCAAAGTTATGTCACTCGAATTCCTTTGTATTTAATTTGAAAGCATGCTAAAATTTACTCGATGATGCATAAATATTGTTGTTTGATTGTAAATGTATTGTTCTTTCATAATGGGTTTAGAATGATCTGCTTTCGCTCAACAGTTCTCTTATTTAAGAGTTCCTTCAGTTGGTATCAGAGCAAGGTTATTCTGATATTCCAAATTTCATTGATGTATTGAATTACATTTGCAATCCTAGTGGGTTTTCTGATTTTGCAATGCGTTTAAGTGTTAGATGTAGTTGTGGATGTGAATTGATGGATGTTTCGAGATGATCGCCTCTGTTTGTTAAAGTTTTCTTTACATTTCAAATTAATTTGTAAGGGCCCATGTGTTTTTGGGCATAATTGACTTTGTTATCGAGTCTGTATTCAAAGTGTTTGAGTATGTAAGGGTTGTTCATGATGAAGCTTCAACGCATGGAGATGCAGCTCATATCGAGGAAGAAGACCAAGGGTTGGTAAGATCGTGTAGCCCAGGCTAAACGATCGTTTATATTTGGCTAGGCGATTGTGTAGAAAAGTTCTACTCGATCGTATAGCATTTGCTAAACGATCTAGTCACTCTCACCCATGCAAATCAAAGGATCACCTTCATAGGCAAGAGTTCACAACTCATTTAGGATTAAGGTCATGTCACCTATGGTCATCCTGATGAAATGTAAATCGCTATTATTAACAGCATTATATAATGAGATTAGTCATTTTGTAGTCTAGTTTTATAAAAACTCTTTGTATAGGATATCACCGTTCACATGTCTCCACGTGAATGATCACGATCAGACCATCTGTAATACTTTACAACACTTGTAACATCTACAGAGCGGCCCGTATTCATAGTGTCATTAGGATAAGATACCCAACCTTATCCATCTACTACAAACCATTTAGGTTATCATTTGAACATGATCCACCCGTATGTCTCTACATAAATGTTTAAATGAAGGAACTCGACTTGAAAGGAGATACTTGAGCGGAAGCGAATCGTCCAAATTTCATTTTTATTGAAAATTAAATTCACAGTAAACATATAAGATATGCATTCATAATAAATTACAACGTGCTTAATACCATAAAAAAGGGTTCAAGTGATATCACATTTGCATAACCTTTCTTCGTGTAATTCCCTTGAATAGTCACAAATTTAGCAATCCTTGAAGACCTTCTTCAAGTACTTCTCGAACCAAATAGATCGGACACTACCATAGTGAACCTTTGGTATTCTCAGAGTGAGAACCCAAGAATGGTGGACTCTAACTATTTTGGTTAGGAGAGATTGTTTAAGTTTGGAGGAAGAAGAAGATTGAAGCACACAGAACATTTCTGTAAAATTCAATCGTTTTGCAATGCAATGTTCAATAGTTTTTGGAAGAACAAGAAGACACTTTTCTTTTATTCCTCTTACCACAAAAAAATAACCACCCACTAAGGTGGTTGAAGAGAAAAGAGGGAAGTTATTATTCAAATAATAATAAAATAATATAAATAAATATGATAACTAACTTATCATATTATCTTTATATTAAACAATATGTTATATCAAATATAATACATAACCTATAGTTTTAATATTGTATCATATACAATATAAACTATAGTTTCTTTTCTCTATCTTATGACATTTAATATAAATCGTATTTATATTAAATTTAACAAGTATGAATCACATTCATAGAAAATACATTTGAATCTCATTCAAATATTTATTTTTTTCGATTAAACTATAATGTATCAAATGCATTATAACAATTATATCATATATAATTAAATCCCTCTTATTAATTTGAACAATTCAAATTAACCCAAAAACTAATTCTTAACTAAATCTTTTTGAGCTACCAAGGGGACCTTATGGACCTGTAGCTTGAAGCTCCAACGGTACATGAATAATTAATTAAACTCTTTAATTACATTGTCCACCATCCATTAACTGTCAGGCACTCCACTAAAGACCATCAACTGCACTATTTACACTACAAATATTTCTATGTCCATTGGATATGACCAATCAATAGTACAATGACAAATTGCTCGTAAGTACAGCTAGGCCAAATTATCGGTTTGCCTCTATAGTTACATCTAACTCCTTAAGTATCACTGATCCCTTTAATGAACAATAGATCATAGTCCCATTATGACTAAACCCCTCTCGAGCCAGGAGAGGGTGTGGCGTCACATTGTTCAAGACCTGAAATCAGCCTTTAAAGGAACAATTTATCTACTTACCCCTACTTCAGAGAAGGAGTGAATTTCATCTCGTGTAGCTGTGTTTCCAACTCCCCAAATCAGAAAAATCCTCAAAATGGTAGGCTTATTGAGTTGGTGATCTGGCCATTCTTACCCGTACAAATCAAAGGATCGTTCTCATTGGCAGGATTTCACAACCCACTCAGGATTGAGGTCATGCTACCTATAGTCATCTTGGTGAAGTGTAAGTCTCTATTATGAACGGTGTTATATAATGAGATTAATCATTTTGTGGTTCGATCTTATACAAACTCTTTTATATAGAATATATCCGTTCACATTTCTAATACATGAATGACCAGGATCAACTTATTTGTGGCACTTTACAACAATTGTAACACTTACAAAGCTGGTAATACTCGTAATGTCACCAGGATAAGGTACCCAGCTTTATCCATCTATTACAGACCATTTAGGTTATCACTTAAACAGATCCACTTGTATGTCTCCACATACATGTTTAAGTTACAACGATAATCTTGGATGTTAGTTTATCGATTTGCGGTTAATGCAACTAAAATATCATATATTTTATAGAAAAAGTGAATAAAATATCATATAATATTAATCACATAAGAGTTTGTTCATACAATGTTTACAAACTATAGAGCCCTATGAGATTTAAGGCATCAACCCAAACATAAATTACATAAAATAACCTAGGATCTTAGTTTATTGGATTGAGTGTATGCCCATAAAATAACAATTATTTTATTAATAACATTTTGTTTATACATGGTTTACAAACTACGAGAATATAAGAAAGATTTAGGACCTCAATCCCAATAATCTTTCACTTATCCTAAAGCTTAGGGAACCAAATGTACAATACAAAAGTACAAAATACAATAAACTAGGCATACATTATACCTCAATAATATCTCCCACTTGCCTTAGACAATATGCTGCGTATCCCATAGACCTAGACTTTCTAGATGACCCTCGAACACTTTAGCCATGAAAGATTTTGTAAAAGGATCAACAACGTTGCGCTTCGAAGCAATCTTCATGACAATCATGTCACCTTGATACAAAATCCCCCGAATTAAGTGATATTTTCATTCAATGTGTTTTCCTCCTTGATGACTCCTAGGTTCCTGAGAATTTTTCATAGCACCATTGTTATCATAATAAAGTGTGATGGGCAAAGACATATTTGAAACAACTTCTAAATCAGTAAGGAACTTCTTAAGCCACAACCTCTTTAGTAGTTTCAGAAGTAGCTACGTATTCAACTTCAATAGTGGAGTCTGCAATGCATCCTTGCTTGATGCTCCGCCAAACTATAGCTCTTCCATCTAGAGTAAACACTGGCCCTGATGTGGATCTTTGAGAAATCCCGATCAGTCTGAAATTCAGAGTCTGTGTATCCGATAAGGATCAAATTCTTATCTCCATACATAAACATATAGTCCCTCGTTCTCCAAAGGCACTTGAGGATTGTTTTTACCATTGTCCGGTGATCTAATCCTAGATTGGATTGATATCTACTGACAATCCGTACTACTTAGGAAATGTCAGGTCTGATACATAACATTGCATACATAAGGTTACCAACAACCGATGCATAGGGAATTCGTCTCATTGCCTCAATATCTTGAGTAGTCTTAGAACATTGCACTTTAAAAAATACAATTCCATGCCTGAAAGGTAATAAACCCTTCTTAGAATTGTGCATCGAATATCTGACAACATCTTGTCAATATACGATGCCTGAGACAAGGCTAACTTTTTGTTCTTACGATCCCTAATGATTTGGATCTCTAGAATAAACTGCGCCTCTCCTAAATCTTTCATTTAGAATTGGACGACTAGCTATTTCTTTATATCAGTCAGAAAACCTATATCATTCCTAATGAGTAGGATATCATCTACATAAAACACAAAGAAAGCTACTGATTTGTTGATGATTTTTTTTGTAAACACAAGGTTCATCAATATTCTGATCAAAGCCATAAAATTTGATCGCAGTATCAAATATTATATTCCAAGATTGAGATGTTTGTTTGAGTCTATAAATGGACCAATTAAGCTTGTAAACCTTTTAATCTTGATTTTGTTCAATGAATCCTTCTGGTTGGTTCATGTAGATAGTCTCTTTAAGATTTCCATTAAAAAAAGCAGTTTTGATAACCCTTTTCCACAAGTCTAGCTTTAAAGGTCTGTACCTTTCCATCGACGACTCTTTTTCTCTTATAGATCCACTTACAACCTATAGGTCTTACCCCATCAGGTTGATCTACAAGCTTCTAAACATAATTGAAGTACATAAACTCCATTTCTTGATTCATGGCTTTAATTCATTCATCCTTGTCAACATCTTCCATTACTTGTTTATAAGACAATGGATCCTTAACATCATCATCAGCTATGATGTCTTGGGCTTTAGTTAAACCCATGTAGCATACAAGTGGATTCTTACCTCCAAATATGTTGAGGGAATCTCAACTCTTGAAATGGATGTGAATGACGGAAGGAAATCTAAACATAGATATTCAGTGAGCAGAAGCGGATCGTTCCAATTCCCATTGAGAAAAAACACAAACACATTACAATCTACAAGAATAGATTATGCATAATTAAGTAAATTACAAGTATGCTTCTTATAAAGAATGAACAAGGATAGAGTATGCAAACTTTTGAAGAACTCTTTCTTCAAGTATCCCTCGATCAATCTCCAATCCGTCCAAAGAAGTACTCGAACGCAACGATCAGAATAGACAACAACATGAACTGAAGAAACCTCGATCACTATCGAGTCCAACACAATCCTCAAGCGAAACTAGAACACTACCACAAGAGTTACCTTGGTATTCTCGGTGTGAGAATCCAGAAGTTGTGGGCTCTGTGTGATTTTGGATAGAGGAAAGAAGGAGGTAGACGATCGAGTAAATGGGAGATGGATGAAGTCTATTGTATAGACTAGATACTCAATCGTGTAGCAAGAAGCAACCTATCGTATAGTTAACTCGAAACTCGATCGTTTAGTCTCTCTATGTGTTATCGTTTAGTACAACTATTTTACTTGATAGTCATTTTCTGTGAGATCAATCCGAATGAATTATCTCCAACCTAACAATTTGGAAAACAATTTTCATTTTATCTCACAGTTACCATAACTGTTAAAAACCTCCCACTCAATTCGGTTTTTAAAGAAAAAGGATAATTATCATATAACTAATATATTACAAATTAATATGATAACCAACTTATCATATTATATTTATAACATATAGTTTTAATATTTCATCATATAAAACAACTTATCATATTATATTTATAACCTATAGTATTAATATTTCATGATATGAAACATATAAACCATAGTTCTTTTTCTATGTTATGGTATTTAATATAAATCATATTTATATTAATTCCTTCAATTAATGTATCTAATACATCATATCAATTATATCACATATAATTTAATTAAATTTAATTATATTCCTCTTGTTAATTTGATCACTTCAAACTAACTCAAAATCTGATTCTCAACTTGAACTCATTGAGCTACCAAGGGGACCTTATGAACTGTAGATTGAAGCTCCAACGGTATGTGAATAACTGACTAAACTCTTTAATCACAAGATCCACCATCTATTAACTATTGGTCACTCCATTAAAGACTGATAGTTACACTCTTCGCACTACATATATATTTCTGTATCCATTGGATATAACCAATCAATAGTGCGATAACCCTTCACAAATCGCTCGTAAGTACAGTTGGGCCAATTTACTGTTTTGCCTCTGTAGTTACATCTAACTCCTTAAGTACCACTGATTCCTCTAATGATCAATAAGTCATAGTCTTACTATGTTTGAGTCCTCTCTTCCCAAGAGAGGGTATGGCTGTTGGGATTAGTGTCCTAATTCTTCTGGAGTCTCGTAGTTTGTAATTTGTACACATTGTTATGAATAAAATAAGAGTTATTTTATTTGGCATTTACTCATATCCAATAAACAAAGCTCCATGGTTATTATATGTAAACTTCATCATGTATATGAGATATACAAGTGGATCAAATCTTAAGTAATAACCTAAATAGGTCTATAGTATAAAGATTAAGGCGGGATACCTGATCCTTGTGATACTACGGATACGGCTTACTTTGTAAAGGTTTGCAAGTGTTGTGAACTACTACATATGGTAGATCCTGACCATTCATGTGGAGACATGCGAGCGAGGGTATCCTATACAAAGAGTTTGTATAAGACCGGACCACGAGATGACTAGTCTCTGTATATAAAGCCGTTGATACTTGAGACTTACATCTCACTTAAACGACCATAGGTGACATGACCTCAATCCTGAGTGTTTTAGGAACTCCTGCCTTTGAGGGTGGTCCTTTGATTAGTATGGGTGAAAGTGGCCAGATTTCCAACTCAACATGCCTACCTTTTTTAGGACTTGTCTAATTTAGGAACTGAGAACTCAGTTACACAAGATGGAATTCACTCTTTCCACGAAGCAAAGGTAAGTAGATAGATTGTTCCCTTAAGGGCTGATTTCAGGTCTTGAACATAGTGGCCACAACTTCTCTTTGGAAGAGAGGATTCAGTCGTAGTAGGACTATGACTTATGTTCATTAGAGGGATCAGTGGTACTTAAGGAGTTAGATGTAACTACAGGGGCATAACGATTATTGGCCCAGTTGTACATATGAGCGATATGTGAAGGGATATCCCACTGTTGATTGGTTGATATGGACACATAATATATCTGTAGTAAAGAGAGTTTAGCTGTCGGTCTTTAGTCGAGTGTCTGGCAGTTAACGGACGGTGGATCTCGTGACTAGGGAGTTTAGTCAGTTATTCACATACCGTTGGAGGTTCAAGCTACGGGTCTATAAGGTCCCCTTAGTAGCTCAATGGATTCAAGTTGAGAATCAGTTCTTGGTGTTGATTTGAAATTTTTCAGATTGACAAGAGGAAGTTCGATTATATATGATATGATCGGTATGATGTATGAGATACATCAAGTGGAGCATTAATGTAAATGTAAGTATCATGAAATAGAAAAAGAACTATGGTTTATATGTTTCATGAGATGAAATATTAAAATTATAGGTTATAAATATAATATGGTAAGTTGGTTATCATATTTGTTTATAATAATATTAATTATTGGATAATTATATCTTTTTCTTTAATAACAATTGAGTGGGAGGTTATTGCTGGTTTCATGTTAACTGTGAGATAAAAGGAAAAATATTTTCCTAATTTTAGTAAGTTTTTTAGAAAGTTGCTATTCTCGGCAAGTTCTCACAGAATTGTTGTCAAATGAATAATATTCAATAAATGATAGCCGAAGAGAGACTAAATAATCGTGGAGTGACACTATACGATAGTTCACTCAGCTGGACAATAGCTAAACGAGTGTGGAGCTTCTGCTAAACGACCGCGGAGCATTTGCTAAACGATTGGGAAGTCGTCTATACGATAGACTTTTGTCATCTCCTACTTGCTCAATTTTTTATACGATTGTTATTCCTCTAGTCTCTTCCTGAAATCAAGTCCACACAGAGCCCACACTTCTGGATTCTCATACCGAGAATACCAAGGTAGCCATTGTGGTTTTATCGTACTCAACTCGACTAAAGTCGAGCTTTTAGAGGTCGTTTGTTGAGTTCGTGGTGTTCGTGTGGTGGTCGCTGTGTATGTGTTGTGTGTCGGTCGCTGTGTTCGAGCGTTGTGTTGCAGTCTTGGAGATTAAACGAGCGTTCGTGATCAAGTGAGTTTGAAGATGAGTCTTCAAAGGTATGTTTATTCTTTCCCTTGATTATCTGGTAAAGCATGTTGTAATTTTGTATTGTGCATAACCTGTAAGTTTTTGTTTCTTGATTGTAATTGTGTATGTTCAAATACGAATGGAATTTGGAACGATCGCTCATGGAAATCCTCATGTCTGATTTCCTTTAATTGGTTTCAGAGCCAAATTGTTATGATATTCCAAATTTCACTACTGTTTTGAACTTATTTTATAGTCGTGGTGGGTTTTTTGCATTTTCGTTTAAGTGTTAAATGCGCTTGTGGATGGCGTTGATGGATTTTTATGGGTTAATTGCCTCAAGCTTTCTTTCAATTACAAAGTGTTAATTTGTAAGGGCCCAGTGTTTTTGGGCATAATTAACATGCAATCGAGTCTATAATTTAAAGTGTTTGAATTCGTCGAGTCGTACATGATGAAGTTTCGAAGCACAAGATACGATTCTCAGCAAGGAAGAAGACCAAGAGTTGGTCGTATCGTGTAGCCTCAGGTAAATGATCATTAGGATTTGGCTAAACGATCGTGTAGACTCTTTGCTTTTGTAATAGTTAGATTTTGGTTTCGTGGATTTAAGGCAAATTATCCCGGTTCATCAACTTTTGCTTATTATACATGAGATGTATATAGTTTATATGGCATAATGTATGACATATAGATTTAAAACCCACCTTAGGTTGTACAATTCTTCATGCATCATGTATTATAAATGTTATAGTACGGCATGTTGAACTTACAAGAAAGCATGCGCACGCATCATGAAATATAAGAGTTATATTTATGCATGCAGTAAGCATATTCATGCATCATCTTTATATTATAAGTGTTATAGTATAAAAGTGAATGGAAGCATGTTTTGCTTGGTTCGTTGTTGTTTTGTATAAGTGTTACATAAAAAGTAGCAATGAATGAATAATGCATGGAGTATGACACTTAGGCTATTTATAAGCGTTATGAATGCCTTATATGTGTTTGCTTTGCATTGTAAAATGTTTTGGTCGTTTCTGTTATAAGCGTTATAATAGAAATTAGAACTAAAATCGATAATAAAGAGTTGCATGCGGACTTAGGGTGAACTCATGTTTTAAAAGGGTTTTAAAATTGGATTCAGATAGACCTAACTTCAAGCTTCTAATGGGATTAGCAACCTAGTTTAATCTTTTTAAATTGGTTTAATAGGATTAAATTGATTGCCATAAAAGATTAAAATTGTATTAAATCTTTCTATAAGGGACCTTTTTTCTAAGGTGGATTCTGTCTAGGCTAGGGTACTTAAGCTGATGGAAACGGTACACCACTACCTGGGAACCTACTTGGAAAGGTGAATTAGATAGATTTTCTGCAAGCATGTGACAATTGGTCAAAGACTCCGTTAAAGATTTTAATGGATGATGATCAAAAGTTGTTCAACTATCCAAGGTAAAAGTTACTCTTGGGCAAACCTAAAAAGTCACTTAGTTAAAATTCTTAGCCGTGTTTTTTCTAAGTAAACTAAACCCTAATACTCAGTGGGAGGAAGAGATGTATCTGATATGTCAATGATTCCACTCACGTTTCTTCCTGAATGTTCACGTCGTGAGATTCATGCTTGGCCTCGTGGTGCCCTAGGAGCATCCCCCTTCGGATGATGTTTGCATGAGTTAATATCAAGGTAGACTGAGAGAGTTTTTATAATAAGTGGGTGAAGGGTGTGTGTCAACACATCCTACAGTCTCTGTCATTGGTTCGTACCGTGAGATCATTTTGTACTCCCTCGTGGCACCCTGGGAGCATCTCCCTTCGGATAGGTTTTATGTAGTTGATCAATATTAAGGTGAACTCCAGAAATGGATAGGGTCACTTTAGTTTTTGCCCTAATCGAATTTTTTCCCATCGGATTGGCTGCTTGGGGCGAAACTCTAGGGCCTAAAATGGCGGGTCACACTTACGGGAAATTGTTAAGTAAGTTAATGATTTCTTGACCAAATCAATGTTGGCTAGTTGTTATAGGAGCAAAAGTTGTTTTGGTATTAATGACTTTTTGAGCATGTCTCAATTCAGATGATGGATGAATTGACCACCTTTCGGCGAATTTTGTCCTAAACCTTTGAAGCATCATTGCGAAACTAGATATCACAAGAGGTTCATGTCTGTTTTGCTAAACCATATTGGATGTTGTATGTTTTTTCAACGGGTGTTTGCTTAAAACCTAACGTAGATTAATGTGTTTTTGTTTTCAGCAACATGTTTGATTTTCCATTTAATGCCTCTAATTTGACAAGTTACATACAATAGAAAGAGTTTTGTAAAACATATTTCGTGGTAAACGACCTCGAGTTTGTCATGGTTGAGGAATGTCCTCAAATCTCAACCCTTGATGCACTGCGAAGTGTTCGTAATGCATATGAGGTGTGGATGAAGGCTAATTCATTGGCTCAACTTCACATATTGACTAGCATACCTGATGTTTTGGCCAAAAGGGTTGAGAACATGGTCGTTGCACGTGAGATCATGGACTCGTTGCAAGATTTGTTTGAACATCAGTTCTTACTTCTCGAGTACAAAGGGATGGATGACAACACCAGTAGTGTCAGTTCCCAAGTTGAACTCCAGGAAGAGAAAGCAATTGTTGTCAACTCTATTAAAGTTCATAGAAGAGAAGTGTTCTCTGACATTAAACTTGGAGCTTATTTAGGTTTTGATACTGATCCCAATATTCTTCAAAAGAGAAGGATGTCTAAAGATAGTAAATGTGATTTATTGATCTTAGAGACGTGTTTGGTAGAGAATGATGATTCTGTCTGGATCCTAGATTCGGGTGCTACTAATCACGTCAGTTCCTCTTACCAAGAATTTAGTTCCTAGCAAACGTTGCCACAGGGAGAGTTGACTCTATGAGTCAATACTGGTGAGATTGTTTCAGCTGTTGTTGTAGGCAAGCTGAAGTTATTTTTGGACAAGAAACATTATCTGTTATTGGATAATGTTTTCGTAGTTCCTCATATTAAAAGGAACTTAATCTCGGTTTCTTGTCTCATTGAACAAGGTTATACCATCTCCTTTTCTGGGAGTAAAGTGTTTATTTTTTAAGAATGGAATGGAGATTGGTTTTGGTTCAATGGAAAGTAACTTAAATGTACTAAGGTCGTTAGTCATAAAAGCCTTGTTTAATACTGAAATGTTCAATACAACGACAATGGCTAAAAGACCAAATAGGATTGAGCAGTTGGTGAAAAGTTAGGTCACATCAACCTCAATAGGATTGAACAGTTGGTGAAAATTGGACTTCTAAAGAGTTTAGAAGAAACCTCCTTGCCAGTATATGAATCATGCCTCGAAGGCAAGATGACCAAACGACCTTTTACTGGAAAAAGTTACAGAGCCAACGAAGCCTTGGAGCTTGTACATTCTGACCTCTGTGGTCCGATGAGTGTTAAGGCTCGAGGTGGGTATGAATATTTCATCTCTTTCATAGATGATTATTCAAGGTACAGGTATCTCTACCTAATGCAACATAAGTCTGAAGCCCTTGACAAGTTCAACTAGTATAAGGCTGAAGTTGAAAACTTGTTAGGTAAGAAGATAAAAACACCACGATCTGATCGTGGTGGAGAGTATATGGACCTCCAATTCTAAAACTATATGATAGAACATGGGATTACGTCCCAACCTTCGGCCCCAAGTACACCTCAGCAGAATGGTGTATAAGAAAAGAGAAACATAACCTTGTTAGACATGGTTCAGTCTATGCTGAGTTATGCTCATCTTTCAGACTTGTTTAGGGGTTTTATAGTAGAGGCTGCATGCTACATTCTGAACAACGTTCCCTCGAAAAGTGTTTCTGAAACACCTTTTGAGTTGTGAAGAGGCCATAAAGGTAGTTTATGCCACTTCAGTATTTGGGGGTGTCCAGCCTATGTGCTTGTAACTAACCTGAAGAAGTTGGAACCACGTTCGAAAGTTTGCCTCTTTGTAGGCTACCCCAGGGAAACGAGGGATGGATACTTCTACGATCCGAGTGAGAACAAAGTGTTTGTTTCTTCAAATGTTATCTTCTTGGAAGAAGACCACATCCGGGATCATAAATCGTGAAGTAAGCTTGTTTTACATGAGATTTCTAGTAAGATTGAGACTATTGAGGGTTCAATAATAGTTGTTGAACAGACTGATAGATCAACAAAAGTTGTTGAGGTCGATCCATCTAGTCAACCAACTCAAGAGTTAAGACTGCCTCGACATAGTGAGAGGGTTATGAACCCACTAGATCGCTACATAGGTTCAACTGAAACCTATAAAATCATTTCTAATGATGGGGTCGAGGATCCATTGTCTTTTAGGCAAGCAATGGAGGATGTTGACAAGGATGAGTGGATTAAAGCCATGAACCAGGAGATGGAGTCTATGTACTTCAATCAAGTATGGGAGCTTGTGGATCATCCTGATAGGGTAAGACCTATAGGGTGAAAGTGGATCTACAAGCAAAAGTGAGATGTATATGGAAATATGCAAACCTTTAAAACTATACTCGTGGCAAAGGGTTATACCCAAGTTGAGGGAGTGGACTATGAGGAAACTTTCTCACCTATTGTCATGCTAAAGTCTATAAGGATACTCCTGTCCATAGCCATATTTTATGATTACGAGATATGGCAAATAGACGTTAAGACTGTCTTTCTTAATGGTAATCTTGAGGAGACCATGTACATGGCTTAACCATAAGGGTTCATAGTTCCAGATCAAGAGTAAAGGGTTTGAAAGCTTAATAGGTCCATTTATGGGTTAAAACAAGCATCTCGATCGTGGAACATTAGATTTGACAGTGCGGTCAAATCGTTTGGCTTTGATCAGAACGTTGATGAGCCTTATGTTTACAAGAAGATCATCAACAGCTCAGTAACTTTCCTGATACTGTATGTGGATGATATCCTACTCATTGGGAATAATGTAGGGTTTTTTACTGACATTAAAATGTGGCTAGCTGCCCAACACCAAATGAAAGATTTAGGTGAGGCTCAGTATGTTCTAGGGATCCAGATCATTCAAAATCGTAAGAAAAAAAGGTTAGCCTTGTCTCAGACATTGTACATCGATCAAATATTGATAAGGTATAGGATGCAAGATTCGAAGAGGGGTTTGTTACCCTTCAGGCATGGAATCGTTTTGTCTATGGATCAATTTCCTAAGAAACCTCTTGGAGATGAGACGGATTCCCTATGCTTCAACTGTTGGAAGCTTAACGTATGCAATGTTGTGTACCAGACTCGACATTTGCTATGCAGTAGGGATTGTCATTCGTTATCAATCCAATCCAAGATTAGATCACTATACATCGGTCAAGACAATCCTCAAGTATCTTAAGAGAACAAGAGACTACGTGCTCGTGTATGGAGATAAGGATCTGATCCTTACAGGATACACAAACTTTGACTTTTAGACTGATAAAGATTCTCGTAAATCGACATCGAGTTCAGTGTTCACTCTGAATGGAGGGGCTATAGTTTGGCGAAGCATCAAACAAGGATGTATCGCAAACTCTACTATGAAAGTTGAATACGTAGCTGCTTGTGAAGCTACTAAGGAGGCTGTTTGGCTGAGGAAATTCCTTACAGATTTGAAAGTTGTTCCAAATATGGATTTTTCGATCACTCTTTATTGTGATAACAACGGGGCTGTGGTAAATTCGAAGCAACCTCAGAGTCATCGTAGAGGCAAGCATATAGAACGAAAATATCACTTGATCAGGGAGATTGTGTATCGCGGTGATGTGATAGTCACGAAGATCGATCGGAGCACAACGTTGCTGATCCGTTTACAAAGGCTCTTGGCTAAAGTGCTTGAGGGTCATCTGGAAAGTCTGGGTCTATGGGACATGCGACATCTTGTCTAGGGCAAGTGGAAGATGATATTGGGGTATAGTGTATGCCCTAGTTTATTGTATATTTTACTTGTATTTTATCATGTATTGTACATTAGTCTCCCAAGGCATTAGGACAAGTGGGAGATTGTTGGGATTAGTGTCCTAATTCTCCCGGAGTCTCGTAGTTTGTAATTTATACATATTGTTATGAATAAAATAAGAGTCATTTTATTTGGCATTTACTCATATCCAATAAACAAAGCTCCATGGTTATTATATATATATTTAAGCATGTGTATGAGATGTACAAGTAGATCATGCCTTAAGTGATAACCTAAATAGGTCTGTAGTATAAGGATTAAGGAGGGATACCTGATCTTGGTGACACTACAGATACAACTCACTTTGTAGAGGTTTGCAAGTGTTGTGAACTACTACAGATGATGGATTCTGACCATTCATGTGGAGTCATGTGAGCGGGGTGTCCTATACAAAGATTTTTTATAAGACCGAACCACGAGATGATTAGTCTCTGTATATAACATCGTTGATATTTGAGACTTACATCTCACCTAAATGACCATAGGTGACATGACCTCAATCCTGAGTGTTTTGAGAATTCCTGCCTTTAAGGGTGGTCATTTTATTAGTATGGGTGAGAGTGGCCATATTGCCAACTCAACATACCTACCTTTTTGAAGACTTATCTGATTTGGGAGCTGGGAACTCAGTTACACAAGATGGAATTCACTCCTTCCTTGAAGCAAGGGTAAGTAAATAGATTGCTCCCTTAAGGGCTGATTTCGGATCTTGAACATAGTGGCCACAGCTTCTCTTTGGAAGAGAGGACTCAGTCATAGTAGGACTATGACTTATGTTCATTAGAGGGATCAGTGGTACTTAAGAAGTTAGATGTAACTAAAGGGGTACAACGGTCATTGGCTCATCTGTACTTATGAGCGATCTGTGAAGGGTTATCACACTGTTGAATTGTTGAATGGACACATAATATATTTGTAGTAAGGAGAATTCAACTGTCGATCTTTAGTGGAGTGTCTGGCAGTTAAAGGATGGTGGATCTCAAGACTAAAGAGTCCATTGCAGCTTCATACAACAAGTCCATAAGGTCCCCTTGGTAGCTCAAGGGATTCAAGTTGAGAATCAGTTCTTGGTGTTGATTTGAAATGTTTAGATTGACAAGAGGAAATTCGATTATATATGATATGAATGGTATGATGTATGAGATACATCAAGTGGAGGATTAATGTAAATGAGATTTACATTAAGTACCATAAAATAGAAAAAGAACTATGGTTTATATGTTTCATGAGATGAAATATTAAAACTGTTGGGGTTGATGCCCTAAAGTCTTATGTCTTATAGTTTGTAAACAGTATATATATAAACACATGTGATTGTTAATGTATGATATTTACTTCACATCTTGTTGTTTTGCTCATTTACGTGTTTTATTTGATTTACAATAAACCAATAAACATAAAATCCTTGGTTATCTATATGTAACTCAAGCATGTATGTGGTGACGTACAAGTGGATCATGTCTTAAGTGATAACCAAAATGGTCTGTAGTATATGGATATAGGAGGGAAACCTTATCCTGGAAATGCTACAGATGCGGCCCGCTTTGTGGAATGGTCACAAGTGTTGTAACTTATCACAAATAGTCTGATCCTGATCATTCATGTTGAGGACATGTGAGCGGGGGCGTCCTATACAAAGAGTTTGTATAAGACCTAACCACGAAGTGCTAATGTGTCGTTATATAACACCGTTCATGACAGAGACTTCACTTCACTAAGATGACCATAGGTAACATGACATCAATCCTGAGTGAGTTGGGAACTCCTGCCATTGAGGGTGGTCCTTTGATTTGTATGGGTGCGAGTGGCCAAGTCGCCGATTTAACTACACAAGATGGAATTCACTCCTTCCCCGAGGCAGGGGTAAGTAGATAGATGGCTCCCTTAAGGGCTGATTCTGGGGCTTGAACAATGTGGAGCCACACAACTTTCTTGGCCCGAGAGGTTTTCACACATAGTTGGACTATATTGTATTGTTCATTAGAGGAATCAGTGGTACTTAAGAAGTGAGATGTAACTACAGGGACAAAACGGTAAATTGGCCCCGCTGTACTTACGAGCATCTATGAGGGGTCATCGTACTCATTATTGGTTATATCCAATGGACACAGAAATATATCTATGGTAAGAAGAGTTCAACTGTTGGTCTTTAATGGAATCACTGACAGTTAACGGATGGTGAATCTCATGGCTAAAGAGTTTAGTCAGCCATTCACGTATCGTTGGAGCTTCGAGCCACAGGTCCATTAGGTCAGTTGCATAGCTTGGATAAAGTCGAGAACCAATGTTTGAGTTAATTTGAAATGTTCAAATTGACAAGAGGAAGTACAATTATATATGATATAATTGGAATGGTTAATTGTATATGATATAATTGGCTAAGTATATGAGATACATTATTTTGGAGGAAATTAGATATAAATATGATTTATATCAAGTAGAGGAAAAATACTATAATAGATATATGATATTAAACTATAGAATATAAATATAATATGATTATATTTATTAAATAAATTAATTGATTAATTATTTAATAATTAACCAATTATATCACGAATGAACGTGCAGAACGTGGGGGCTGCGAAGGTTAAGGTAACCGGTGGGTTAAAGATTGAAAATCGTTTTCATTTTTAATTATTCATTTAGTCGTGCTTGGATATCCCGCACCTCAAAAGAAACCGTGAAAGATCGATCGTCAAGAGCCTATACGATAGATTCTCTTTCGTCTAAACGATCGTCTAGTTCACGCGTTCCCTAAATGATCGTATACCACTTTCATAAACGATCGTCCAGTTTTTCCTAAACGATCGTGTAGTTTTACTATATGATAAGCGTCCCCACTATACAATAGTAGAGTTCTTCTTGTGCACGCTTGTCGTCTACACGATACCCTTTCCTCCGTCTTCTACCAAATTCACCAAAGGCCACACTTTGGGTTCTTGACGCGGAGGATACCTGGGTTTCCCTGGTGGTGGTGTTGTCCCCGAATTCTTGTTCGTGTACGTTCGGATTGTGCAGTAATAGTTGAGAGACTCGCTGGATGCTGGTAGATCGGTGGAGTTTTCCGCTACTATGGGTTCACATAAACGAAGATCTTTTTCCTCTAGTATGAACCCCTTTCTCTACGTTTTATCGTATTCTGAGCATGCTGTTGATAAGTTTAATATTTATAATTTTTAGTATAGAATGTATATCGTTTATATTCCGGTCACCGTGAAATCGAAGCGATCTAAACCCGCTCATGGAACTCTCGTATTGAGATCCTTAAAAAACTATAGGTTATAAATATAATATTGTAAGTTAGTTATCATATTTATTTATAGTAATATTAATTATTAGATAACTATATCTTTTTCTCTAATAACCAATTGAGTGGGAGGTTATTGGTGGTTTCATGATAACTGTGAGATAGAAGAAAAAATGTTTTCCTAATTTTAGTAAGTTTTTGAGAAAGTTGTTATTCTCGGCAATTTCTCATGGAATTGTTGTCAAGTGAATAAAATTCAATAAACGATAGCTAAAGAGAGACTAAACGATCGTGGAGTGACACTATACGATAGTTCACTCAGCTGAACGATAGCTAAACAATTGCGGAGCTTCTGCTAAACGATCGCGGAGTGATAACTTGTTTTAATACAAGTTATTTATACTGCTTTATTTAGATATTGCGGCCAAAAGAAAGCAAAGTTGCGTCAATTATAGAGAAATTAGCTAAGAAACGCAAGAATTATCAATTGTCGTCAATAGACCCACTGACACCATTGCGGTGGTAGAAAAGAATATTTCAAGTCTGTTTTACAGGAAATCAAGTAACCGCTTGCATTCATGGCTTAAGATAAAAAGAACAACGCATCTACATCGCAATACGCCAATCATTCAAAAATGAATAGACGATCAACGCAATAACAGCGCATGCGAAAATCGATCAAGAGCTAAGCGATTAACGCAACTTCAACCGCACGAGGCAATAAAAAACAACATCACATGCGGACAAACAATCGAAGATGCAAAAGAGCAACATAATTGCGGAGGATCCAGACACATGTACAGCTGACCATTGTGCATTTCTGACGGGATTGATCGTGTAACAGAAGGAATATTCACCCCACCATTTTCGGAATTGCCATAACAATAAAGTGGGGTCCATAAGTCAGAGATTCAAAGTTGAGCCTATAAATAGCCTCTAAAATTCTATTGGAAAAGATATATTTGATACGGGAATATTTTTATATTTATATATTGAGAGAGAGGCTGGTCTGAAGAGCCTGATCGGAAAAGATCTGGGAAGATTTAAGAGACAAGGCCGAGAGGTGAGTTTCAGGGAAAATCCTTTCAATCCCCGCCATTGAAGCTCTGTACCAAGGTCACTTCTATCGGATGAGCAAGTCTGAGAGGGAAACTATTCTCTTCATCCACTCCATCCGCCGGCAAGCAAATCCACCGTCCAGATCTGTGTTAAGACGTTGGCACTTTTCTGTATTTATTTCTATCTCTTATCATCAATTGTATTCATCTTCTTAGTCTATTGTTCGCACCATGTATCAGACGCTAAATATTAGTTTGTCATCTCCATATTTTTGTCTATTTTCGTTCCTCCATTAATCGCTTTCTCCATGATGTTTTCATAATCCCTTGGTAATTAACATGAATCTAACAAGTAAATTAATTTGTGCTAAAGAAATAAATATGTTTAGCTAAAGCATGCTAGACGACATCTTCAATTGTGAGAGCAGAAGTGAAGATGCCATTCCTCTTGTCGAGAGAAGATTGGGAGAATGCGTTAACTAAAGCGAGAAGTACTTCCAGAAATAGAAGCAACATTGCATTCATTACGTTCATCCCTGTTTCACCACAGAGATGTGGGAACGCGGTCGATCACCGAGAGGTGTATGCCAAGGGAAAGCGGAACCGTAATTATATCTTTAATGCAATTATTGAACTTGCGATGTTTATATTAATTACCCTTTCTATTTTCATTTCATACATAAAGACTTGCCACCATATAACACAACCCTTGGTATAATCTTCACAGTCAGTCTCAAACTCAGTATCATGTATCAGTATCCTGTATTTTGTATCATAATAGCTTAGGTTTACTTTTATTGCACTTTATTTTATTATCGTGACTTTACTTTACCGCAATTTAAATACTTGTACACACACACTCTTTTTATTAATTGAAAAATCCCCAGTCGCATATGTCACGAACGTAATGCATTAACTACACAATCCCTGTGTTCGACCTTAGACCACTCCGAGAAACTTGCGGTGGAATTATACTTGGTTTCAGCACAAGGAAACTTGTAACAACGCATAGCATAATACAAGCATTCCATTAATAACGCATACATCTAGAAGTAGTATCTCATAAAGTCTGAATAAGCATAGCACATCATCCACATTCCATTTCCATCATTCATCACTATCCATGTGCTTATTTAGAATCATCGCATCATTATATGCCTGTCAAGTTTATAACTTGCGTTATAATCATCCATGCGTTATATGACATAAGATAGATTAAATTTTACGTTACCCGGAGCATTTGCTAAACGATTGGGCATTCGTCTATACGATAGACTTCTGTCATCTCCCACTTGCTCAATCGTTTACACGATTGTTATTCCGTCGGTCTCTTCCTCAAACCAAGTCCACACAAAGCCCACACTTCTGGATTCTCACACCGAGAATATCAAGGTAGCCATTATGGTAGTGTCGTACTCAACTCGATTGAAGTCAAGGTTTTGGAGGCCGTTCATTGAGTTCGCGGTGTTCGTGTGGTGGTTGCTGTGTTCGTGTTGTGTGGCGGTCATTGTGTTTGTTCAAATACGAATGGAATTTGGAACGATCATTCCACTGCTCATGGAAATCCTCATGTCCGATTTCCTTCAGTAGCCATTATGTTTAAGACCCGGAATCAGCCCTTAAGAGAGCAATTTATCTACTTACCCCTGCTTTGGGGAAGGAGTGAATTTCGTCTTGCGTAGCTGAGTTCCCAACTCCCCAATCAGATAAATCCCCAAAATGATAGGCTTGTTCAGTTGGTAATTTGGCCACTCTCACCCATACAAATCAAAGGACCGCCCTCATGAGCAGGAGTTCCCAACTCACTCAGAATTAAGGTCATGTCACCTATGGTCACCTAGAAATGTAAGTCTCAAGTATGAACGGCATTATATAAAGAGACTAATCATTTCGTGGTCCAATCTATAATAAACTCTTTGTATAGGATACCTCCACTTGCATGTCTCCACATGAATGGTCAAGATCAAACCATTTGTAGCACTTACAACACTTGTAACATCTACAAAGCGGTTCGTATCTGTAATGTTACCAGGATAAGGTATCCCTCATTTATCCTTATACTACAGACCATTTAGGTTATTACTTAAGGCATGATCCACTTGTATGTCTCCACATGCATCCCATAATTCCACTCCAATCTTCTCTATTTATTGTAGACTTTCATGCAAAGAAGATAGTTGCATAAGATGAAACTCATTGCTTGGAGTTATTGAAGCCAAACTTAAGTGGGTTTAGTGTGAGCTAGTTGAAGGTGTCAATGGAAAAATCCATAATTCCATTTTGTGTTTTTTTTCAAACTTTTCATATTAACCAAATGATTTAAAAAATTGAAAATATTATTAATTTTACAAAATTAATTTTCTAATAAAATTAATAAACAATTATTTAAACATTTTAATTAATTATAATTAATTTAATATCAATTATTAAATTTATTTTACACAAATCCACCTTCATAAATTTAATATTTAAATCATATTTAAATAATAATTAATTCTTTTATTCTGTTTAATTCTAATTTGAACGTTTCAAATAAACTTATCACGCTACTCTAAATTTAATCCATTTGCGAGCTAGTAGGGGGACCTCACGAACCTACAGATCATGGGCTCCAACGATCCGAGATTAATTGGCTAAACTCTTTGCACCAAATTAATCCTCATTCGTTAAGTAATGGGTCACTTTACTAAAGCTCATAGTTGCACTCCCTTCACTGTAGATATATTATGTCCACATGATTTAACCATAATTAGTAAGTCGACCATTCACAGGTTGTTCGGAATAACAACTGGGTCAAATGTCTATTTTACCCCCGAGATTACGTCTTGTTCTTTAAGTTCCTACTGATCCTCCAATGAATTATTGGTTTGTGATCTAGTCACTAAACTAGATCCTTCTCAGACCAGTGAGAGGGTGGGGCCCTTTGTACAAGACCCGGATTCAGTACTTAAGAGAACAACATTTCTCTTATTCCTAAAACGATTAGGTGTGAATTCCGTCTTGCACCTTATGTCCCCAACTAGCTACCTGATCTTACCCCTAATATGGGAGGCTTATTGAGCCGGCGCTGTTGAGCTAACCTCCACCTATGCAAATCTAAGGATAATCTCAAATAAACAGGAGTTCATAGTTAGCTCAGGATTAAGATCGAGTTATCTAGGTCATCTAAGTGAAATAGTCAGTCTCATACAGTAAACAGCGTTATAAAGTAAGAGTGACTTATTCTTGATCCGATCTTATGTAAACTCATTGCATATGACGCCCCCACTCCTCATGTCAATACATGAACGAATCTAGATCACTTCATTTGTAGTATCTTTACAACTCTTTGTAACAACTACAGAGTAGGCCGCATCTAATAGTGTTACCAGAATAAGGTACTCAACCTTAATCATGTACTATAGACCGTTTTCGCTATTTACTCGAACTTGATCTATCTTTATGTCTCTACATGAAATTTAAGTATTCATATAATAGCCATGGATTTTAGTTTATTGGATTTAGACTTTTACGTATGCAATTTATAAAATCAATAATAAGTTTATTGACTATAGAATATGTTTATCTTTTTACAAACTGCGAGTTTTAGGACATAAAACCCAATAATCTGAACAATGACTAGATGAACAGACATCAACAACTCTTATTGATGTATCAGCCCTTTCAACAACCCTTGTTGAAGTCTCAGTAGTTTCATTAGAAATTTCACTTAAAACTATTTTACTTTATGGTTTATGGTCCCTCATGTGGTCTTCTTCCAAGAAGGTAGTGTTTATCGATACAAACACTTTATTCTCACTTGAATCAAAGAAGTACTCACCTCTCGTTTCCTTGGAGTAGCCTACAAATAGGCATACTTTTGAACGAAGTTCCAACTTTTTGGGATTTGTTATTAGCACATGGGCTGGACATTCCCAAATTCTGAAGTGGCGTAAACTACCTTTACAACCTTACTCAAAAGGTGTTTCAGAAACACTCTTTGAAGGAATGTTGTTCAAAATGTAAACACCAATCTCTATTGCATATCCCTAAAATGAGTCAGGAAGTTGGAGCATAGTTTATCATAGACCGAACCATGTCCAACAGGGTTCTATGTCTCCTTTCTGATACACCATTTTGTTGAGGTGTACCTGGAGCTGAGAGTTGAGATGTAATTCCATATTCTATCATATAGTTTTGGAATCCTAAGTGCATATACTCTCCATCACGATCAGATCGTAGTATTTTTATCTTTTTACTTAACAAGTTTTCAACCTCAGTCTTTTACTCCTTGAACTTTTCAAGTGCTTCAGACTTGTGTTGCATTAGGTATGGATACCCATATCTAAAATAATAATCTATAAAAGAAATGAAATATTCATACCCTCCTTGTGCTCATACATTCATTGAACCGCAGAGATCTGAATGTAGAAACTCCAAGGTCTCTTTGGCTCTAAAACCTTCTCCAGTAAAAGGTCATTTTGTCATTCTGCCTTCAAGGCATGACTCGCATACAGGTAAAGAGTTTTCTTCTAAACCATTTAGAAGTCTAGTTTTCACCAATTTCTCAATCCTATTGAGATTAATGTGACCTAACATTAGATACCAAAGGTGGGCATTTTCTTTAGGAGAAATTATCAGTCTTTTAACAGTTGTTGCCATTTTGAACATTTCAATGTTTAGCACGACTTTTGTAATTAATAGCCTTAGTACATAAAAGTTACTTTCCATTGAATCAAAGCCCAACTCCATTCCATTCTAAAAAATAAACACTTTATTTTAAGAGAATGATGAGGAATACTTTTATTCAATCAAATAAGAAATAGAAATTAAGTTTCTCTTGATATTAGGAACTACATATACGCCATCCAATAACGTATATCATTTCTTGTCCAAAAATAACTTAAGTCTGCCTATGGCAGCGACTGAAACGGCCTCACCAGTACCGACTCTAAGAGTCATCCTCCAGCTACCAATTATCTCCAGGAATTAAATCTCTGATAGGAAGAACATACGTGATTAGTTGCCTCTAAATCAACTATCCAGGCAGAATCATCATTCTCTACTAAGCACGTCTCCAAAATAAATAAATCAGATTTATTTTCTTTGGAGATCTTCCTTTTTTTGGAGAGTAGTGGGATTAGCTCCATAACCCATATCAAAAACTCCAAGTTTCATCTTAGAGGACAATCCTTGTTGATTAACTTCACTAGATTCAATAACATTTACTTTCTATATTTTTCCGTTGACATTCAATATGGATTGGAGTTTATTGAGGGAGTTGATATTACTGGTTTCATCGTCATCAATATCATTTGCTTGAATTGTGCAGACTTTCGCTCAAAAAATTATTGCATTGATTGCATGATCTAATGTGCAATGACCATTCACTCAAATCTTTTGGCTAAGGCATCAAGTATGTTTACCAAAATCTTTTGGCTAAGGCATCATTAGCCTTCGTCCACATTTCGTATGCATCACGTGTTGGAGTTAGCATGCAATTAATGGAAGCAAACATAATCATTAAGCACTCTAATTCATCAATTTTAGCAACTAAAAAAGCATGTTCAAGAACTTAAAATAAGATTTGATGATATACCTTTGAAGACCTTCTTCAATGCACGAATTCAACTTGATTCTTGACTCCAAACGCTTGTAGACCGCCACTAGATCTTTCATACTATTCTCTAGGATCTTAGATTGGTTGGTGGAACCCAAAATGAACTAAAATTTGAGGTAATTTTTTGGAGGAAAGCACTGATTTTTCAGCTGAAGTTGAAGAACAATTCTTCAAGCCTTACCAGCAAAATTCAACTTTGCATGTCTCACAATCTTAGCTGAATCAACTAACTTTTATTTAGCCTATTTTGTGCCATCAAATTGCATAGAAAAATGACACCAAATCCACAACAAGGAAGGTGGAATTGCGAGTGCTTAAAGTGGGATAAACCTACTTACGCAATTTTCATTTTTTTAATTAAAAAGAACCAATTTTATTTAAAATTGATAAAATCAATTTATTGAATTTTCATTAAAATTCAAATTTTCAAATTTTTAAATAAAATTTATTCAATTTAATTAATTTATTTATTAAAAATAATTTAATATCCAATATTAAATTATTAAAAAACCAATTCCACAAACATGAATCCCTATTCATGTAATATTTAAATCAAATTTAAATATCATCCAATTCTCCAATTTTATTTAATTCGATAATTAAATGTTTAATTATATCACATATAATTAATAATTTCCTCAATTCGAATTTGAACATTTCAAATTCTCTTATCACGCTATTATAAGGTTTAATCCGTTTATGAACTAGTAGAGGGACCTAATGGACTTAGAGATAATGGGCTCTAACGATCCGAGATTAACCGGTTAAACTCTTTAACCTAATTAACCAACATTTGTTAACTACCAGGTCACTCCACTAAAGCTCAGTAGTTGCACTCCCCTCACTGTAGATATATTTGTGTCCACTTGATATAACCATAATTAATAAGTCAACCCTTCATAAGTTTTCCATAATAACGGTTGGGTCAAAAAGCTATTTTACCCCCGAGACTACATCTTGTACCTTAAGTCCCGCTGATCCTCTAATGAACAAGTGGTTTGTGATCCAATCACTAAACCGAGTCTCTCTCGAGCCAATGAAAAGGTGGGACCCCTTGTTAAAGACCCGAAATCAGCACTTAAGGAAACAACCTCTCTACTATCCCTAAAAGTGGGTAGGAGTGAATTCCATCTTGCATCCTATGTCCCCAGCTATCTACCCGGTTTTACCCTTGAAATGGGAGGCTTATTAAGCCGGCGCTATTGAGCCAACTCTCACCCATGCAAATCTAAGGATAATCCCAAATAAAAAGAAGTTCATAGTTAGCTCAGGATTAAGGTCAAGTTACCTAAGTCATCGCTTTGTATAGGACACCTCCACTCGCATGTCTCCACATGAACGAATCAGGTTCTCACTTCGTTTGTAGCACTTTACAACAATTATAACATCTACAAAGTGCGTCGCATCTGATAGTGTCCTCAGAATAAGGTATCTAGCCTTATCCATATACTATAGACAATTTTGGCCATTTACTCGAACTTGATCTACCCTTATGTCTCCACATAAAGTTCAAGTATTCATGTAATAGCCATGGATCTTAGTTATTGGATTTAGGTTATTTTTAAAACGAAATGAGCAATTCAAACATTCAATAACAACTTTATTGAATCTAACTTCAATAACATCTATATTGATTAACAAAATAAGTTTATTCTTTACAAACCACGAGTTTTATGACATAAAACCCAACATCACGAACATTTTGTGTTGCATGAAGGGTCTGGACTTGAGGACAATCCTCAGTCAAGACGATGTTGTTGGGATTGATGTCCTAAATCTCTTTGTAATCTCGTAGTTTGTAAACTTTATATAAACATATTGTTGTTAGTAAAATAAGTGTTATTTTATAAGCATATACTCAATCCAACAAATAAGATCCGAGGTTATTTCATGTAATTTAAACAAGTATGTAGAGACTTACAAGTGGATCTTGTTTAAATAATAACCTAAATGTTCTGTAGTAGATGGATAAGGTTAGGTACCTTATCCTAGTGACACTATGGATACGGTCCGCTTTGTAGGTGTTACAAGTGTTGTAAAGTGCTACAAATGATCTGATCCTAATCATTTGTGAAGACATATAAGTGGAGGTATCCTATACAAAGAGTTTGCATAAGACCAGACCATGAAATGATTAGTATCTTTATATAACGTCATTAATAATAGAGACTTACATTTCACTAGGATTACCATAAGTGACATGACCTCAATCCTAAGTGAGTTGTGAACTCCTGCTCATAAAGGCAGACCTTTGATTTGTATGGGTGAGAGTGGTCAAATTACCAACTCAAAAGCCTACCATTTTAGGGATTCGTCTTACTGAGGAGTTGGGAACACAGCTACACAAGACCAAATGCACTCTTTTCCCAATGCAGGGGTAAGTAGATAAATTGCTCCCTTAAGGGCTAATTCCGGATCTTGAACATAGTGGCCGTACCCTCTCCTGGCCTGAAAGGGACTTGGTCATAATTGGACTATGATTTATTATTCGTTAGAGAAATCAGTGGTACTTAAGAAGTTAGATGTAACTACAGGGGTAAAACGATATTTTGGCCCAACTGTACTTATGACCAATTTGTGAAGGGTCATCGCACTGTTGATTGGTTATATCTAATGGACACATAAATTTATCTGTAGTGTGGAGAGTGCAGCTATCGGTCTTTAGTGAAGTGACTGAAAGTTAACGGATATTGGGTAATTTAATTAAAGAGTTTAATCTGAGTACCGAGCTTCAATCTACAGGTCCGTAAGGTCCCCTTTGTAGCTCAACAGGGATTTAATTGAGAATTAATTTTGGATTAATTTGAAGTGTTCAAATTAATTGAGGGGATTAATTATATATGATGTAATTAATTAAATTAATTATATATGAGATATAATAATATAATGTATTTGATACATTATATAAGGTAATATGAGAGGAATTTGAATATGATTCAAATACTAATTATATGAATGAGATTCATGTAATTAAATTTAATATAAATATGATTTATATTGAGAGGAATTTNAATACTAATTATATGAATGAGATTCATGTAATTAAATTTAATATAAATATGATTTATATTGAGAGGAATTAAATATTTGGATATGATCCAAATATCAATTATATGGATGAGATTCATATAAGTGAATTTAATATAAATGTGATTTATATTAAATGCCATGTATTGTTGAAAGAAAATAAAATCTATAGGTTATGTTGTATTTGATGCAATATAAAACTATAGGCTATGTGTTATATTTGATATAAAATATAGTGTATATACATAATAAAGTAGTCATTATTATTATTATTATTATTATTATTATTATTATTATTATTATTATTATTATTATTATTATTATTATTATTATTATTATTATTATTAATTTAATTGAAATTGATTAAAGGGAAGGAGTTACAACTCCTTTTCCCCATTCTCTCAATAATTATACGTGGGATTCAAATGGTTGGAAATTAATCATCTTCCTCAATTCTCTCTAAGAGAAGAGTCCCTTTAAAAAAACTAAAAACATAGAGGAAAAGTTCTTCTCATCTCTCTCATCTCTCTCTTCCTCTCCATCTTTTCCCTCTTCCAAAGATTCAAGCAAAGCCCACAACTCTTGCTTGAATCTTTTATCCTAAGAGAATACAAAGGGATCTCAAGTGGTGGTGTCCCTTTTGAAAAAGGAGATCCACGTGGAGAAGGAGTTTCGTTCATGGCTTGTATGGGGGAGTTCTTGAAGAAAGGGTTCTACAAAGGTAAGGATTTCTGAAACCTGAGTATTTTTTTAAAGCATGCTATAATTTAAGAAAATGCATATCTTGTTCTTATTTATTGTAAAACTTACATTCAATGAAAAATGAAATTTGGACTGATCTTTGCTTATGCTTAAAGGATCTTTCTTCGAAAATTTTCTTCAGATATTGAGGTCATTAACCACGATTTTTTTTTTTTAATCAAATCTTTCCAAGTCTTATAATTAAAATCAGTCAAACAAGTAGAGGCAAATAACGGAAAAATACAATTTAAACTTTTGCTGGAAAAAAAAACAAATTGATCACATTAGATTTTAACAAACTCTAAAACATCCAATCAATTTTAGCAAAAACTAAATGAACCCTATTTAATATCTAATTTTTGCAATGATGTTTCAATGATTTAGGATAAAAGTCATCGAAGGGTAGTTAGTTGTCTCTTCACTGAACTAAGACACTCTCAGTCAATTATTACACCAGAATAACTCTTATTCCTATAATAATTAGTCATCATTAATTTGGTCAAGAAAACATTAACTAACTTAACAATTTCTTGTAAGTTTGACCCTTCATTTTAGACCCTAGAATTCCACCCAAATGAGCCAACCGAAGGGAAAAATCGATTGGCACAAAAAATAAAGCGATCATATCCATCTCTAGAGTTCACCTTGATATTGATCTAATACACAAACCATCCGAAGGGGGACATTCCCAGGTGCCTCGAGGCCGTGCAAGAAGATCTCATGTTGCAAAGTAATGAAGGAGACCGTAGGACATGTTAAGACACATCCCTCTCTCACTTACTATAAATACTCTCTCGATTCACCTTGATATTGACCCATGCAAACACCATCCGAAGGGGACATTCCTAGGGCGTCTCAAAGTCAAGCATGAGTCTCACGATGTGAATATAAAGGGAGAAACGTGAGTGGAAAATTGACGTATCGTATACATCTTTTTCTTCCCACTGAGTATGCATGCTTATAGAAAATTTATCTAATTGACCTTTCCAGGTTAGTTCTCAGGTAGGGATGTTCCGTTTCCATCAACTTAAATACCTCAGCCTAGATAGAATTAACCTTAGACAAAAGGTCTCTTATAGATACATTTGCTAAAAATTTAATCTTTTAATAAAACCAATTGAATTCTATTAAATTGATTAAAAAGATTAAACTAATTTATAATCTCATTAGAAATTTGTGATCTTAGGTTTATGTGAATCATATTTTTAAACTATTTTAAAAAAAAAGTTTGCATGCAATTCTGAATTATTGATTTTAATTTTCAATTTCATTTAATTATAACAATTATAAAATAAATGAAACAAATTAAAATCATCCATTGTATCGAATGCCATACTTAATAAAATTATAATAGTTATAGGATTATATAAAGTAATGTCATGCATCATGCAATTCCCATTTCATTACTAAACATACATAACACCTATATATTAAAGTAATAAAACAATTAATAACATACCACTAGAAGAAATTTGGGCTTTAATGTCGGTTTTAAACCGACATTAAAGATAGTGTTATTAAGGGTCTTTAATGTCGGTTGCCTAAACCGACATTAAAGTCCTTCAATAACACCAATATCGCAGCCTTCAATGTAGGTTGCAACTGACATTAAAGACCTTTAATGTCGGTTGCAACGACATTGAAAGTCTCAACATTGAAGGTCTTGCAACCGACATTAAAGGTCTTTAGTGATTTAAGGTCTTTAATGTTAGTTGTAACCAACATTAAAGCCTGTTTTTTTTTTTTTTTAGTTCTTAACCAACATTGAAGCCCGAATCTGTTCGTTTTTTTTTTTAATTCCATTGCCGAATCAATTTTTTTGGTCAAATAAGTTAAAAACGACATTATATGTCTCGTGTTGGGTTAGGAAATGTCCGTCATTGTTTTATATTAAAAAGTATAAAAAAAATTGCATGGTGAGCCCATCAATATTTGTCTTCCACCTATGAATTTATCCACAAACAAGAATCAATATTTCCAATGCATTCAATATACTCATCAATATTTGTCTTCCACCTATGAATTTATCCACCAAAATTTGTAAAACAATACCAGAACCAGACTTTCATAGAATACAGCTTACACCAAAGCCATCATTTCTCTCATTCACAAATATCAATTAGTACTAATTCCATGAATAAACAAGAATCACACAATACCAAAATCACAATACCATGAATACAGCTTCCAATAATAAACAGATCATGTCTTCCACCTATGACTTTATCCACAAACAAGAATCACAATACCAGAACCAGACTTTCATAGAATACTTACACCAAGCCATCATTTCTCTCATTCACAAATATCAATTAGTACTAATTCCATGAATAAACAAGAATCACAATACCAGAATCACAATACCATGAATACAACTTCCAATCATAAACAGATCATGTCTTCCACCTATGAATTTATCCACAAACAAGAATCACAATACCAGAATCAGACTTTCATAGAATATTTACACTAAGCCATCATTTCTCTCATTCATAAATATCATATTAGTACTAATTCCATTCACAAAGATCATGGTTAGATAAATTTACATTCATTCTAAGCTAGCATTTACATTTTATTGAGACAAAAAACAAGAATTACATCCTTACACAAATCGGCCAACAAAACTTGCCCATTGGGTCCGAATTACGTCAATCTCTCCTTACGTATATGCATCTTTTGTATTGAACTATAAAAAGGAACAAAAAAAAAATTCAACATAAGTTTACATCCATTTATTAAATTAAATCTAGCACTATATAAAAATAATTTACGTACGAGGCTAGTAATGGAAGTAATAGGATTATGCACTATTTCGTGTATATACTTTTGCACATAGTACCCGCATCCTACAGAATCTAATTGACGAGGGCACTGCATATAAAGAAGTTGAAAATAATTGTTAAATTGTTATAAAGAAGTCGAATGAACATAAATTGTTAAAAAATGAATACAAATTTATCATTACAGGTTTCTATTTTAGAGAAGACCGATGGTGTTGGAGATCGTGCTTGGCTTGCCATGTTTTCAATCCACTAAATAGTTTTAAAACATTAGTTAAACATAAATACTTCAATTAAGAGCTAAGAAAGTTCAATTACACTTACATATTTATAACTCCATGAAAATCTTTTTGAACCTTACTTCGAAGAGAATCCAAAACATAAACAC